>NC_050491.2:19537868-19686991 GCF_012460135.2 Molothrus ater | reverse complement strand
GGTGACAAAATAAAGCATGGATTTTCTTGCAGCCACGTCCTGCTCCTGCAGACAAATCAGTATAAATAAGCAGCTGTATCGGGGTCGTTCACTTGTGTATAGTATTTGGCCCAGATGGTTTATTTTTGTGATTCCAGATTTATTTTCTTTCTTTTCTTTTAGAAAGGTCATGGTAATGTTTCCCAGCTCTGAGAGAGTTGGGATTGTTGAGCCTGGAGAAGAGAAGGCCCCAGGAGACCTTAGAGCCTCTTCCAGTGCCGAAAGAGCTGGAGAGGGACTTTTCAGAAGGCAGGTGACAGGGAAAGGGAGATGGCTTCCAGCTGACAGAGGGCTGGCTGAGATGGAATTTTGGGCAGAAAGTCTTCCTGTGAGGGACAGCTGCTCAGAGAGGCTGGCTGCCCCTTCCCTGCAGGTGTTCAAGGCCAGGTTGATGGAGCTCTGAACAACCTGGGATAGTGAAAGCTGTCCCTGCCCATGGCAGGGGGTTGGAACGAGATGATCTTTAAAGTTCCTTCCAACCTAATGCATTCTATGGTTCTGTGAAGTCATGTTATAGATCGGTTGGGGAACTAAAATGTGTCTGTGAAAATAGAAGAAATCAAGAGAGTTTCTCAGTTCCTATTAATAACACATGCAGGGGATCTACACACATTCAGGTTAACTCTTAATGGGTTCATTTTCTTAGGATTTGTTACTTGGTTTGTGAGGCCAAAGAGTCTTAGTTGTGCTCCAGGATGTCAGGGAATGCATTGGAACAAAACAAAATGGTTTTGTCCTCAGACCACTTCCAAAGTGAGCCCAAGACAAGGGGTTGCAGATAGGGGTGTGAGGACTGATAAGGAGGCTGGTCTATGGATGTCTCTCAGGAAAGATGCTGTTTAAGTGCTGACAAGCTGTTTGTTTGCATGGTGGTTCAGGAGACTTTGAAGGCTGTCTTGAAGACAAACAACAAAGGCACTTTGGAGGTGGCTGTTGGGAGCTCTTCCTTGTAGGAGTGGCAGCAGGGGGAAAGCACAAAAGGGATTTTGTTGGAAAACACAGAGTGTAGGCTAGGGACATGTTAGGGTGCAGAAATTCTGTGTAAAACAGACCTTTATCAACTCTTCCTCTTATTCATCAGACTTGCTGTGAGGAGGAATCTGTGGGTCTCCCCCAGAGGTGGCTGCATTTTGAAAAACTCAGGAAGATGGGATTCCTGGCTGCAGTTGGGCTTTCCCAGTCTTGCTCCCTGATAAAGCCCTGTCTTACATGAGTGGCTCTTTTCCTTCTCCAGGGAAAGGGCTGGGATGCCATACCTGCTGGGAATAGCTCAACCAGGGACTTGTGCCAGGGCCTCGACTGCCAACAGCAGCACTTAACCAAAGTGGCAGTGACTTGGTTAAGGTGGATGCTGAAAACCAGCCACTTTCTGGTTGAGTCCAGGTGCTATCTGTGACCTGGGAATTCTGAGACCTAGCTGTGCATCTTTATAAGAAGTTTGTATATCTTTGCAAGCCTTAAGTGCTCAAAATTCATGAGTTATACCTCAGAAAGTTCATGAGGATGGGTTTTTTTTTTCTTTTTTTTTTAATTTTTGGATGTGTTGTCATGTTTATGAGCTTTTTGGCCCAGCTATGTTGCCTATTTCAAGGTTTTATTTGCAACTGAGAATTGGAAACTTATTTTTATGGTACATGTTCTTTCTTTGTGCAGAGCCTAGATTTGGGTGAGTGACGTGCCTGCAGGTTCTCAGGCTTCCTGGAAGCACCAGCTGCTGCAAGACTGGGATGAAACTGCAGGAGTGTGCAGTGCTGCTGGTACAAGGAGGCCTTTCCATCCAGCATCCTTTGGGTCACGTGGGTATAAAATGGGGCTGAATTAGTCTTTTCTTCCCTCCTGACATTTGGCTGGGTGGGAGGCTGATTCCTCATATGTTTTAATACGGCATTTGAAAACTTAATTTTCTCTCAGCTTTACATGTAATTTGCCCATATTATTACTATAATATGGGTTTTATTCCTCTTGAGGCTGTACAAGTCTTCAGGATACTCTTAATATGTATGGTGGGAAATGGGCTGTTTGCAAATTAGTAACAAACTATAATAATTACTTTGCTTTCCCCTTGAAATGCTAATCTGAAGCTTTGATGACCACAAAATTCCCATATAAAGCCACACAGACCTTCAGCTGCATTTGTTGGATCTATTTAGATCTCTGCTTGGTGTCTAAAAGAGGCAATAACTCTGCGAACATCTCTGGCCACTTCCTCCCACACATTGCTTGGTGTGGCTCCTGTCTGCTTGGGTATCTATATACAGCACAACTGTAGGTGTGAATTTTTGTGGTTTGACCCGTTTCCATAAGTTAAAGTTGCTAAGGATGGCCACAATGATAATTTAATAGGAAATGCTGAGCTAGTGGTGAATTTTCTAGAAATATCTGCAATGAAAATATTGAGCATTTGAAAATTCATGGGAAAAATATACATTTTGAGGACTTGAAGACATTAAAGGAAAAAGAGTTTGTAAACTAGTGCTAATCTTGGTCAGTGTTGTAGAAATTAATGTTTGTGGTAATACAAAAACTCCCAATGTACAATTCTTGAAGTGATTCTATCCTGTCCATTCTAAGTCCAAGCATCTGTTTGACTGTTCTTCCTCATGGACTACCCTGGTGCCATCTCTAGAAGGCAACTGGAAGACCTCAGGTCCAGCTCTGTCTCACAGCATCTCCAAAGATGTTTTCCTCCTCTGCTCTGAAAGCACAATACCAGTGCAGACAGGCTGAGTCCAAGGCAGACTCCTGAGCAGCCATCAGCCCTTTTCGGTGGGTGGAGGCAATGTCAGTGAAATGTAATGTGTTGGCTTCTCCTGGAGCATGTAAGGTGAGCTGGTTATGTGAGTGGCCTCTCCTGTGTCTTTTAAAGCTGGTGGCTGGATTATCTTTGCTTTCTCCTAGTACCTCTGAAAAATTTGAGTAGATTCTCTTTTGACAGCAGCCGCTGCTGCTGCTGTTTCTCTAGCAGAAAGCCATTTCAATAGCCCTGTTATTGTTTCTGGACTCTGCCACCTGGATGGAACTGGTGGGAAAGGCGTAACTGGGAGGAAGGAGGTGCCAGCAAGGGAGCAAAAAGGAGAATGCTCTTGAGGAGAGCCGTGCCATCCTGCACCCTCATTCATTGCTTTGGCTGAGCTAGGAGCTGCAAGAGCCACATGGGAGAGGGCAGGTGCCCACACAAGCATCACTGTGCCAGGGGTTTTCACCCCTTGCTCTGTATTTAACATCTGCTAGGAGAAGCAGTTGTGAGGATGGAGATGCTGCTGTGTGAGCCAAAGCAGCCCTGGAGACGGGGATGCTCCAGGTCGGTTACAGCCTTCTCACCCTCCCAGGAAAGCAAACAGGGAATAAAGGTCACACGAGAAAGTGAGGGTATCATCTTAAAGAGAGCCTCTGCTGCACAGGATTGTCTCGTGCAGTGCTGCTGAGCATCTTGAAAAGCAAACCAATAGCATTAGGGTGGAGGAATTCCCACTGCATTCCCCTCCTCTGGCCCCCTCACCTCGGCCCCAAGATCAAAAAGGCAGCAGCAGTGCAGCCTTCTGTCTGCATAAGAACAGAGCCTGTGCAGGAGAGCTGCCACAAGGAAAAGCTGCTCTCTGAAGATGCTTGAAAAATAAACAGTGCACATCAGCCCAGTGTGAGGTGGCTACCCAGGTCTGGAGAAACCACGTGTGCCTGGGGTAGTGATGCCTGCCTTCCCTTCCTCTTGAACGGCAAGGACTTCATTTCCATGCACTTACCAGACCTGGGGCAGCATTTCTAGGAAAGGCAGTTTGGTAGAGGGAGATGCTGCATGCAGTGTGGTGCTTCAGGGATTGCTCTCTGTCTTCTGAAGGCTGAAATGCCCCAGCACAAGCCATCTTGCAGTGTGCCCTGGGGAGCAGGACATTAAAGGGATGTGCCAGCAGCGTTTTCTTACCTTGAACATGTGATGGAAAAGAGTGGGAGAGCTCAAGGTTTTTCTGTCCCCAAATTCTTGGCATTAGCCTGACCTCTTTCTGCACCTGACAAAATCTCTCAGTGGGCTGGGTTTAGTGTAAAAGGTGATAGTAGAAGAGACCAAAGTGGTGAACAGTCCCTGAAGGACACACTGGTGTGTGCCAGGTGCCTGACAGGATGTGCACAGGGCTGTTTTTTCCCCTTGCTCTGTCTGGGTTTCCCAGGAAGCTGTTTTGCTGCACGCCTGGTGCTGCTGACCCACCGCATGGGAAGCCTTGAGTAATCCCACACTGCTCTGAGCATGTTTGAGAAGTTCTGTATGACAAGATCGCTGAGTGCCCTGCCCTTTGCTCTGCCCCCTCTCGTGTTTGTCACATCTAATAATGGACAGAAATGTGGTGTGTGCCACTGAACACGGGGAATTTGTTTGTATTCCATGTTTGCCACAGCCTTTTAATTTGAGGAGGGAGCGTGGGAGCAGGGAATGGCTAAGAACACTTTGGTAGCTCTCTGCTGCAGGCTAGGTACAGTTCTTAGGGAGTGATGTGAACTTGAGCTGAAGTGTTGGGTTTAGAGTGGCAGTGGTGTCTGGAGGGGCAGTGCTAAGTGCTTTAAAAGCACTGTATCTGTTTCAGGGCTTGGTGAAGGGTGGTGAGATAAGCTGCTCTCTGTGCTCTCTTATCTGGGTAGGGGTGTCAGGCACTGCACTTTCCAAGGAGGATGTTGCCACATTTTATTTTGCAAGGGAAGTGCTGTGGAAAGATGACTCAGGCTGCCTGCAGCCCTCAGCCTGGGCGGGTGCTCATTCACACTGAGCTGTGCTTGTGCTGCTGCAGGTGCTGGACTGCCCTGCTGCAGCCAAAGTGGGCTTTTGTCCCTAACCTCGATATTGGTACATCTTGGGCTTGTTCCTTGCAGAGACCCCATCCAGTTAGGTAACAATAATAAGGTGTAAAAGAGCAGGAGAATCCTAACTTGTGAAATCCTGATGGTTTTTCCATGCTTACATATTTGGTTGTTGAATGTGTGTATATGGCCCTAATTTCTGTGCGCTTGCTTTCTGTTCCTAGATGTAGCAGATGTTGTTCCAGCAACCACCTCTCATCTTTTCTCCCTCCTCCTTTTTATTCCTTTCTTGCATGTTCAGGCATGGTGAGCAAGTAAGGACACTGTTGTTAGGTTGAAGACTTCAACTGTCTTTATTGCCTAGTCCAAGGGGAAATGGGGCTGGTATACCTGGGATGTTGGCAGGAGACGAAGGCATACAGAAGAAATTCTTTCTCATGAAAATATTTGTCTATCCTCTTTTCCCTCCTTAGCCTCTTTAAAAGGGGATAAGGTCTACTTTTGGATACATGGGAGTATTCAGCAGGGAAGCTTCCACAAGGCAAAAAAAGTCCCTGACATATCAGAAGGGCATGTGCCTTGTTCTGTAGACTTTGTAAGTGTGAGGTCTTAAATGAGAGATGGGAATGAGGTGAATTGTGCCACTAGGATAACATTTTTGAGAAGCATCTGGTTCAGGATTGTACAATGTCTAGCATGGATGCTTCCTGGGACAATTCCCCATCCAAGGCTTGGTTCCATTTGCTTTATGTCATGCCCCTTCCAGGAGCATATTGCAGAGATTTCTGAGATGATGACAATCAGACAGGAGTGGGGCTGTGGAGCATGAGAGCTTTGTCAGCGAGATACTGCAGCCCTGTGAAGGAGCCCTGTTGACAGGGTAATTTCACTGCTGCTGGGACCTGGCTAGCATTTCCAGAGGAAGCTCTGTGTGCACAGGAGGAACATCCTCTGGGATGGCTGAGGGCAGGATGCCTGCCAGGATTAGTGCTGCTCATGGGTAAAGCCTGACGGTTACCTATTATCCAGAATATTTTAATAGGATCTTTAGGGTATTTTTTCTGAGACACGCATTTTTGGATGACTGTTCTTATCTTTAGTTATGTTTTCATGAGCATTCCCAATATCCTTCTCACTTCCAGCTGGGAAATCGAAATACAGCGAGCTTTTATTTATTTGTTTGTTTGTTTTTATTTTGCCTCATGTGGTTGTTGTGGGCTTTGTTATCTCTTCTGCTGCACTTTGTGTGCCAATAACTTCTGAAGTCAAGCAGTTTAATTGCAAAAATGAAGAAACAGAAAAACACCACACAAAAGCACCAAAAATATATGGGAAAAGCCACCTATTTTACAGTGTCCATGAACATCTGCTAATGCAACATTTGCCATGTGGGTGGGGAAATTTGTAGAGAAAGGAATGTCATTCATGGTCCAAGATAGGTATTGCAAGTAACTTTCCTTTCATCATCAGAGCTGCCAGGCTCAGGCACAAGCTTCTGCACTGGGCCAGCCTTAGTCAAGGATAATCCGCCTTCACTTCAAACTGAGATTCTTCTTTTTTCTTTTTTTTTTTTTCTGGATGATGTAATTTTTTTTCTCTTTAATAATTGGATCATTGTTTTGGAATTTAAAGCCTTTCAGTAAAGGGCAAGAGGAGGGAAAGTTTGAAGCTGTGAGGGTGCTGAGGCACTGGAACATGCTGGCCTGAGAAGCTGTGGCTGAGCCATCTCTGGAAGTGTTGGAGGCCAGGGGGCTGAAAGGTGAATATTTGTCAGAGCCTGTACAGAGCAGAGCCCTGTGTAACCCAGGTCACTTTGGAGGGGAGGAGAAAGCTGCTGCCAGATCTGCTCTCTGCTTTGAGTTGTATGCTGTCCAGTTCTTACACTAATATATGAGAACATTCACTTTATTGGGTTTGGTATTACCAGCAAAATGTGTCAGGCATTTTGTGGTAAGATGATATTGGTTTGACAAAATCTGTGGGGTTTTTTTCAAACTGTGCTCTTTCTGCTCAACGTTTCTGTGCCCTGTGGATGCACATGGATTGTACTCTGTAAAATTATTCTAATGTTAAGTAGAGTGTAGATGGGATGAGCAAAGAAAGACTTGGAAGCAATGTGTTGTAAGCTCATCAAAAGTCTGGTAAAGTGTCCATTTGAAAAAATAAGGTAAATTGTAGACAGTTTATTCCAATTTGGGATGAAACTATCAACATTTTAACATTTTTCATGGTGGCTGGAAAGTCTTGTTAACCAAAGAAAATGGCCTAAGTATGATGGCATTGTTACTTTGGTAGGAAGGGAAAGAAAATGAAATCAAAATTATTTATTGCTTCAAAGACCTGATGATCTGGTGCATCACCAAAAGGAACTTGGAGAAAGACCTCTTACATAAAATTAACTCTCTGAATCTGTCTCTTACCAGTAGTTTGGGGTAGTGAAGCCACTAAGCGAGGGTGGCTCTTAGCAGCCAGTTCCCATGTCCTGGCTTGACTGCATTGCTAACTGGGGTGCAAGAATGGGACAGCCTTTCCCAGGGAGTTGTGTGAGACCTTTGTGCACCTTTTTCTCTGTAATACACTTCACCCTTTGGAAAAGTAGCTCCTTTTTTTTTTTTTGAGGAAATACGGGTTTTTGGTTTGCATTTTGAAACTTGTCTTCTCTTCCAAAGGAAAACTTGGCACTGTGAACCTGCTAACTCCAGCAGGCATCCAACACGTGCTTTGGAGAAGGTGATTATTCCCTGTTGCTGGGGCAGGTGTCTTTTCCTGTGAAGATTTTGATGCTGTTAAGGAGTGATGTCTTAAAGGGGTTTGTATTTTTAGCAGCTGTGATTTATGTCCTGCAGGCTCTGTCTTTAAATCATGCCTCAAAGAGGGATAGGTTATTTTACAGAGAAACCCATAAAGTAATGTATGCTTCTGGTGTGACTTTCTTTAAAGCTGTGCATTAATTCCTGAGGACTCAGGTCAGCCTGCCTGTGCTGAGATCTGCACAATGACATTTCCATAGGGGGCTTATTTCATGCTGATGGGAGAAGCAGGAAGTAATATTTACCATATGAAGACACAGTACTATTAATAATAATAATGATAACAACCAACTAATACTTATGCAGTGCATTTTAAAAATGATTATTTTTTCTTTGTCTCAGAGTACTTAAGAAGATCTCCAATCTATAGAAAAAGTAATGGAAGTGTTAATGAGAATTCAGGTTTTGTGGGGATCAGTATCAGCCTCTGGTACATGTACAAACCACTTGTTGGAAAGCTGCTGGCTTTGGAGTTCTTGCTTTTGACCTGGAAATGTTCTTGCCCTGCTGCTCTGGAGACACCTCTGCAGGGTGGGGAGGCCTCTGAGTTTTCCTGTCTCTCCTCAGCTTCTGTAGGCAGCGATGCAGATCAGACTGAGAGTGCAGAGGAGGTGCCTGATGTGTGACTTCACTGCAATGTTTCCTCCACTCCCCAGTACCCCATGCAATGCCATAATTTCCAGCTCTCAGTCTTCCCAGGACAGAAACCTGCTTCTGTGGTGAAGGTTTGTAGGTAAGTTACAGACACTGAAGCTTAGTGATGTGTCCTTCTCAGCAGTGTTACCCGGGTGGTTCTGATTTGGCAAACAGAACTCAGTTCTTTATGGGTTTAAGAAAATGGTGCTGTATCTCTGATGGTAAGACACTTATGGAGGAGTCTAAGAAGGCTGTAATTTTTTTCATGTGTAACTATGGAGGCATGCTTTGATATCAGAGAATTGCTTTATAAATGAAGTTGTAAGAAACATTTAAATGTCAAGTATCCTTCATCTTGTTCATTCAAGCGCAGAATATTTATGAGGATACTGTTAATAAAGCATCTTTGCCTCTCTGACAGACTGGACTTAGGCAGGGTATTTGACAGTGGAAAAGACTAAGAAAATGAGAAAAGGACATTTTCCATGAGTTACTTTGAATTTCTCCAGCATGCCCTTTTCTTTTAAGGGTTTTGTGAATTGCTCTGGCAATTTGCTAAGTATTAAAGGGAACAATGAACAGGGCCCTCTTCTTACAAAGACAAAGAAACAAAGATTTGAAGATTTTTCAGTTTGCTTCAAAAATAGCTTGATGAAGATGGACATTATAGCAAATGAAATATTTAACTAGAGCGACCCTCACTGAAGTGATGTCAAGGGTAGTAAGTAACACAATTGTCACATTGTATGTAATCACTCCTTTGTAAGCTACCGAGGCGCAATTATTTCAAGTAAATTGAAATGTCTAATAGGGACAATGCTGTTTTTCTTTAGCTAAAAATAGTAACACGAAATACTTATTTAATCTTTAAAATGTTTCAGGCTTTTAACACCAAGACTGGATAATTTCACTCTTTTGGTTTTGGTTTTATTCTTTCTACCTAGTGTCTTTGCTCTGAAGCTTTCTCAGAATACAAGTACTTACCAGTTTCCTCTAAAACAATGAAGTTATTAACCACTTAAGTTGATTATCTCCCTGAAAAGATTAAAGAGGTTTCATTTTTCGAATGGCACTCTTGAGATTTGGCTCAAGTGTTTGTGATTTGGAGTAGCTGCAAAATTGTTATAAGAAATATGACTCAAGAAAAAGCTTCTAAAATACCCCCACATCCAGGAAGCAGTTTCAGGTCCTGAGTTTCTCTTACTAATGCAGACAGCAAACGCTGCACTCCTTGTCCTGGAGTGACAGTATGGTCTTTGCACAGCCCTTGGGCCCCCTTCCATCTCCAGGAATATGTCAGGAAAAACGCCAGGTAGGTGCCACACGAGTCAGCACAGCCAGGCTTTGCTGTGAGAGCCCCTGAGAAAACGCTGCTGGTGGAGTCTTCCCCTCCAGACCTGCTCTTTTTAGGCTGTTGTCTCTACCCCCTTTGGATGAGATTTGCGGGAGCTGAGCCTAAACACCTCTACTCTCAGAACTCTGGGCTTTACTGTTATGTGTGGCATCCCAAATCCTTTATCTTTAACCCTGATGTTCCACTGGATTATTTGAAGTAGGTATTTCAGCCTTTGAAAGATTTTTCCTCAAATGCACAAAATTATTGTTGAAAGTTCCACTCATTGTCAAGGCTATTGGTGCTTCCAGTTTGCTGCCAGGGGTGCAGCACAGAACTATTTTAGATGGATCAAGGAACTTGCCTAATTACTGGTTAATTTTCTCCTTAGATGTTCAAAGACGAGTCCTCTTGTAGTACGTCAGCATAATTTTAAAATATTTTTCCTAATTATTCTAAAGCTCTGTTTGCTTATGAAGCTATTGCTACCCTTTTGAATCCAATTATTTATAAGTAATATGTTTAGCACATGTTCTTGAGGGAACCAAGCCCTGTAAGTCAGACACTGACTGGTGTTTTGGTGTTGTCTATTGCCCAGTGTCAGTGCCTGTGAAATTGCCTGAAAACTCTTACAGTAAAGTTCCTGAATATACCCACAGAGGGCTGGAAAACAATCTTGTGTCACAGATGGATTTACCAGGGTCTAACCCATCACACTGCCCTCCTCTCTTTGGCAGCAGGAATCAGAACTTTGACCTGTGACTGTGAAAGAAAGAAACATCACTGCCTGAACTTGAAAAAAAGGGAAATCTTAGTGACAATCTTCATAGCATTTGATAGTTTCTTTCCTCAGGGCCCCATCACCAGTGGAGAGGTGCAGTGCCAGTCTGCAGAGCAAGCTCTGTCACCTCGGCAGAGTCCCTTGATGTCCACCATCTGCAGGAAGGACAGGAGCTGCTGCACGTGCCCAGCAGAAGAGATTTCCCTGCGAGGATCTCGGGGAACGTGTGGCGCAGCAGCCCTCCCTGAACCCTTGCCCTTGCGTGGTGGCCCTGTTGTGATGGCTGTTTGAAGTGAGCACGCGCCTGCAGCTCAGGTGGAAGTGCCTTCCCTGATGAGTACGGAGCTGGCAGCTCCTGAGCCTTCGGAATCAGAGGCGAGGCTGATGCTGAGTGCCCAGACTGGAGCGTCTGCTCTCTACCTGTGCCCTGCCTGTGGCAGCCCCCTCAGAAGGGGCTGGGGGCTTTGTGGGACCGGCTCAAAGGCCCGTGCCTGACCTCGATGAGCTTAACAAAGCCAGATCCTCTGGTATCTTAGTGTGACCCTGATTTAGCAGGGCACTTCTAAGCCCTGCCATCCTGGTTCTGACAATGTCCTGACTAATCAGATTAACCCCAAATCTCAAGATTATTATTTCTCCTCATAGGTAAAGAATACAATTTTTTCCTGAGAGAGATTATTTTCCAATACTCATTTATGGGCATGAGTTGAATAACTACAACCAGTTACAGTTTCATCAGAGAGATGAGCTGTTAAGGTGGCAATTGTTAAATAGCAGTATCATTTGATTGAAGGGCAGTATATGCTGCTAGGTTCTGAGTTTTTCCCTAAAGAAATCAAAAACTTGTCAGATTTCAGCCTGGATCCTTATTTATCCAGATGGAAGGCTCAGTCTTATGCTGCCAAAGATTTTGCAAGCTTTTCTTACAAGCATATTAAAACCCTAGTGTTGCCATATTTCATTTGGCAAAAATTATGTCCTTTGCCTCTCTTCTGGATAATATTTAGCTTTATCATCATCGTTATTAGTTGCTACTGTTCTGCTGGGAGCACTAGTTTGCATTTAATTACAGACCACTTGCAAATAGCCTATGTGGCCCTGATTCAGCAAACACTTGTAGCAGGTGTGTCATTTTAAAGCAAGAGCCCATTGAGGTTCCGTGTGGCTCCGGTACATTCTGTGCCTGGCATGCACTGACTGCAGGAGCCCTGGCTCCAGAGGGTGTCCATGCCGAGGGGCTCGTAGGTGAGGCTGAGGCTGCAAACTGACACACTTGTCATTTCTTAGGTTATCTACCTCAGATGGCTCTGAAACTGCATCTGGCAGCCCACTGGCATCAGACAGAACTCGAGGACTTTTGGACTTCTTAGAAAGGACAACAGCTTTTTGTCAGCTGAGGACAAAGTAGAACCCTCTATCTTGCATGTTTCCTTGGCTCAGTATAAATTTTAGCAAGATTATCCATACTAGAAGTAAAACTTGGCTAAATGACCTACCAGGCAGCAGGATATGCCAGGCACATTCACAATATTGTATAATTTAATTGGCTAGTTGGAAATGCATAATAAAATACAGGGTGTTTTAGTTATTACTTAGCTGCCTATGTAATTACTTCTGTTTAATATTTAATTGTGTTGATCTTTCTGTCTTGTCTTTGTTCCACACAGAAAATAGATCCCCCTTTTTGTCTATTCACAGGCACTGGGCTACTGGGTAGAGGGCTTTGCAGCTAATCTTCCTGATTGTTCAGATGTCACCGTAAAATTTTTAGCATCTTGATAACTCCAAAGCTATCAAAACAGATTGGTTGGTAACAATTAAAATTATGCTAACATCACTAAAACAGATATAACGGAGTGATGCTTGTTAAGCACTTAATGATCCCTTTCTCCAAGGAATTCCATTTCAATTTCTTTATGCTGCCTGATTGCTTTACTGCATCCTGCAGGTTCTGTGCACTGCTGCTCCGTGTAATACATATTCAAACCCTTCTCTGAGCTCTCATCATGCCAATCAAGGATGCAAATGGAGTCTGTATGACTGTGTGATCAGAATTTCTTGCTTGTTTGCAAGCCCATAAATAATGGAGTGAATAAGGATCTGATGTGTAACAGTATAAAAGTAATCAGACCTTGTATCTGGCTCCCAGTAAACATCAGTATGGCCCTGATCCAGCCACTGCTGTAATCAATGGGAGGCTTTTATTGACTTTAATGGGAGGTGAATTAGGCCTTGTCTGAGGCTTGAAAATTCAGCTGCAGCTCTTGGGGCCGGTCCTTGGCTGGTGTGACCTGGCTTTGTGCTCCTGGAGATCAGGCAGCTGATCTGCCTCGCCCTGCCCTGAGCTGCTGTCACCCTCCCACACGGCAGCTTTCTGAGCCAGGCCAGCTCTGGGCTCTGCTTCCTTCAGCTGCTCACCTGCGAGCTTACAGTGCTTGAAATGTGCCATTACCTTCAGAAAAACCTACTTCAAACGAGTTCTAATAATCATTATTTTGAACTTTAGGTTTTTATATTTTCATTGTTTATAAAGGAACAATATCTATTCCTTTTGCTTTACTTTGGCTGCAAGGGAAAAATGAGCTAATTAGCAAAACCAAAAATAAACTAAGTTGATCAGAAGAGCAGTTCTTGCAAATTTGACAACCTTCCCTTGCAAACGCTGATATGAAAAAGGATAAAGATTTTATGAAGTGTCCTTGGTTTGGAGTTTTGTGGCAGAATGGGTAGAGAAAACAGTAGTAGCTGTGTGTGGATGAAAGGCTTTTAGAATGTAACTTTGTGTATCATCTATACTACGAACCACTTAGAACTGTGATACCCTTGCTGTTTCTCAAGTACTACAATGAGTATAAAAGACTTTCTAAAATTCTTTGAGCTGATTCTTATTCTGGCCTCTCCGCTTTGAAAGGATATGGAAAATACATCGTTTGGGAAGTCTTCTGGCCAGCTGAGCTCTCCAAGGATAAGCTTGAAAACATGCTAGATTGATGTTCTGGAGCAGCTCCAAGAAAGCTTGGCCGGTGTGTGATGGTAACTGCACCTACCCCAAAATGCAGGGAGGGAAATGTGTGCCTGCCTCTGGGTTGTGTGTGCTCCAGGCTTGCTCCTCAACAGCGACAACCAGCACAGCTGCTGTTTCCTCCAGCAGGGTGAGGGTGATTTCTGCCAGCTGAAAATCTGGGTCTCCACATCCTTGTGCCTGCACAGGCACCACTGGCTGCCTTTTGCTGAGGATTTTTCCCCTCGGGTCAGTGTTACTTCCAGCACAGGCAGTGGAAGCAGCTTGGATGTTGGTTTTTCAGCAAAGGATCTGTGCTGTGTGTGGGGGTGTTCTGGGCTGCGTTGGAGGCAGGAGACAGCCCCGGTCACCCCTCAGCAGAGGGATGGTGGCAGCGCCCCTCGTGCTGAGCCTGGGCTCGGCCAGGTGACCAAGCACCCACGGGACCCCTGTGCTGTGTGCTCTGGGTCCCAGCTGCCCCCGACCCCGCCAGCTTCTCCTTGCTCCCAACCGACCTGTGTGCTCCTTAGGGAGACAGCACTTGCTGAGGTCAGGGTGCCTGTGTGGGTCCTGACTTGTGTAGGAAGAATCTCCTTCCAAAAGCTCTGAAAATGTCTCAAAGCTTTAAGATTAATTTGAGAAATCCCACTTCAGTCTGGCATTGAACGTTGCTATGAACAAATGTTCTGCTGCTCCAGTTTTCAACAGAAGGGCTCCTTTGCCTGGCACTACCAGGCTTATTCTCCTTTTCAGACCTAAGTTTGAAAACAGTAGGTTCTGCTAGTCTTTACAGGGTTTAATTTCTCTTTTGTTTTATAAAATCCTGTCTTTGGAGATGAGTTCCATAATAACTCCATTTTTTAAAAATGGTGTTTGCCATTAGCTGTTTTCCATTTGGAGGTGTTTTATTTACAGTAGATTAAAGCAAGAAGGCAAAGTGAATTTTATTTTCCTATTTTCCTGTGTTCTGTATTCATAGGCTTTAACATCTGCCCTCCATCCCCTTCCTGTGATCATGCAACACCAAACCATGCAGGAAGAAGTCAGGGTTGATCTTTCTGCCATGCTATGCTCTTCTTGATCATTTGACTGAAAAGTATTTGTTTGTAGGTGAAAACTACCACTGCTTTTTCTTTTTTCTGTAGTGACTTTGGAGTTGCACCTTTTCTCTTATGTTTAAGAGTTCCAGTTCATGGTGATATTTAAGAAAGAAAGCTGAACTCAGCCAAAACACAGAAGAATTGAAGAAGGCCAGTCATCAGAGGGGAAGAATATAGCCTGACAAGTCTACAGAGTAAGTAAGGTTGTAGAGATGTGTCACTTCATTTCAATTAAACATCTGTGCATTCTCACCCACTTGTGTTCTGTGGCTTTGCTGGTGAGTAAAAGGATTTCCTCAGTGATGTTGTTTACTTTTTGTTCATTCACATTTGAGCTTACAAATTGCTTGAAAGCAACTTAACTTTTTGCATAGAAATTTCACCCAGGTGAAGGTTTTTCTGTGCTAGAGAGAATGTGGACAGAATTTACATTTGTTGATTTTAAAGTCCTAGAGTGTGGAAGCCTCCAGAACTGCCCATTGCCAATGAGTGGAGCAGTTCTTCTGCCTGTTTACCTTCTCATTTTCCACATGATTTTTTTCCTAGACGGATGTTTTGTTGCCTCAGATCCATTTCCTGAAGAGTTCATTCTCTCTGCCACGGGCTCCCAGTATCCGCTTGTCTTTCAGCGCCCCGTGGGGCTGTGCTGGCAGCTCTGGTGACCCAGGGAGTCTGGTGCTGCTCTGCTCAGAGCTCAGCCCCAGGGACGTTGCCCTTGTCATGGCCATGTGCAATTAGCAGCGAGGGCAGCAGGGCTGGCTGCTCCTGCTGCTGTGCTGGCCTGGGGTTTAGCCCTTGGGCACAGCGCAGCCTCTCAGTGCAGCCTCGCCTGCCAGTAATTCAGAATATGAGATGGACAAACACGGCGTGATTAAGTCCTTAGTTTTTTCCCAGCCAGTCCTGGTGTGTTGAGATGAAATGTCCTGTCACACTGGGCGTGTGTACACTTCCAGGCAGGAGCTGACCTCTCCAGGGGCTGTAATTAGAAACAATTTTCAGATTTCTATGATGAGTTCTATTTCACATGAGTGTGCACATACAGTCCACGCAGAGAAGAAGGTTTTTTTGCAAATTGAACTTGTTCTCTCAAATGCAACTACATCTCCAGATGTCTTCAGAATACCTTGCACTGTCTGTGAGAGCTGTAAAGTAACTGCAAGCTTATAAATTCACCTTTTTGCAGTTATTAAATGTGCTTGACTCATTCCAGCCTGTTGCTGTGGAGATAGGTACAATATAGAACCTTGGCACTATGACAGGCAATTAAAATACCAAGATGTTTAGCCATGTATGAGTATTTTCACACAGTGAGACCTCTAAGCTTAGCCCGCTGCTGACATTGTTAGTTATTGAATCAGTTGCATGAGATGAGGTTGACAGGTGTAATTATATATTTCTATGGTGATTATGTATGGCCTGTCATAGAGACCAACGTGCCTGTAACTGCCCTCAATAAATGATTACTCATTTAGTAATCATTTATTGAGTGAAGTATTGGAGTTGGCACGCCGTTTACAAGGGGAGGAAATGGAAAACAAAACAGAAGTCCATTTTGAAATATAATTGATTCATTAAACCATTTACCAATGCT
Organism: Molothrus ater; assembly: GCF_012460135.2. Classification (NCBI taxonomy): domain Eukaryota; kingdom Metazoa; phylum Chordata; class Aves; order Passeriformes; family Icteridae; genus Molothrus; species Molothrus ater. Next base: position 19,670,915 of record NC_050491.2, on the reverse strand, counting down.
TCATTTTAGTGCATGGAAATATATCTTTCTGTATTTCCTACAGATGTCACAGTTATTTGAGGATATTCTTGCACCCTGACTTTAACAAAAGAATCAAACTCATGCAGTGAGTTCATGAGAAGCTGGGTCTGAGGCCTCACCCTGGGAGAAGTTATGGAGCTCACTGGAACTGTCTGAATATGGGACCATTTAAAAATATTTGGCTTACTTGTTAAAAGAGCTCAAAATCGTTCAAAATAACCACCTTTCTTTGTAAACACATCTGTACAATCATCTTCTTTGTAGTGGCTGCTCTTCAAAAGGTGTTAAAAATTATACAAATATTTTTGGAATTCATTGAAGTGAACTTGGGCCGTTGCTGGAATTCCTTATTCACTTTTCCAGATAAAAATTTTCTGTGTAGTGACATCACTCAAAGCTTTGCTCTTTTATTTCCCATGTGGTTCTCCCTGGTGTTTGTGCCACTCTGATGATATGAGTGAAAAGTCTCTGCTTCTCAAAGTGAGAGGAGGCTGAGAGAAATGAAATATTGCTCTCAGTTTATTAAGAGGTCCTTGGACCTGGTTGAAGTCAAGCAAAAAATTTGACCTATTTTCCTTAGCCACGTCTCTCTGCAATACAACTATTACCTTATTCACAGAAGTTTCTGTGTCTAAGATAGTTATCTGAGACGGGCTGGTGTTATTTGCTGGTGTTTTTGTTTAGTTTGGGGGTTTTTTTGTTTGTTTGAAGTAAAAGAGTAGCAGCTTTCAGTGACTGCTTTAACAAAAAGAGCCCACTGTATTTTGCAGAAAAACAGGATCCATGTGTTCTCTGGTCTTCTAGGATGGACTGAAAAATGCAGTAGGAATTTGTGGATATAAATAATAAAAAACCAATTTTCCCCTCATTTTATAGGATACAAAAAGAGGTTTTTACATAAGACTTTCATTATGTTCTTAATTAACCATCAGAATTTTTTATCTTTTTGTTTTTAACCAAAGCTGTTCCTCACAGATTTTGTGATAGATATGAGATGATATCTATGAGATAGAGAGAAAGAAAGAATAGAGATAGTGGGGATGTAGCCAAAAGATGAATATTTAGAAAACTGTCCTTTGGAATCAGTAATTAAACTAGGTTCAAATGCCAAAATGTGGATGCAAACCTAAACTTGGAAAGTTTCATCACAAGGTTTGGAAGAACCTTTTTTCCCCGGTCTCATCTGCTTAGAACACATTGGTTTCCATTAGGAAGCATTTGGGTTAATATCTGCCTTTCTAATCATGTGCTTGGAAAGACAGCTTTTGTTGCTTTTCCAGAGAACTTCCCAAGTGTGCAGTAAAATGTGTGCTGTTCCAAAAAAAATATCCTGAATAAAGTGATGTCTGGTGAATTGCATTTTGGTCTTTCTGTCACTAAGATAGAGTTTGAGGGCTTTTTATTTTTTTTAAATTTTCTTGTAGTGAAGTTCCATTCAAGTAGAAGAATATTTGATGTTGGAAGAGGTCTCTGGAGATCATATCATCCAACATCCCTGCTCAGGGGAGGGTAAATGGGAGCAGGTTGCCCAGGATCATGTCCAGTTGGGTTTGTAGTATCTCCAAGGATGAGGAGAGTTCTCTTGTTTAGGTGTCCTGTTCCAGTGATCAATCACTCTTACATAAAGGTTTCTTATGTTTAAGTGATATTTGCTGTATTTTGGACATGGCTGTATTTGAAAGACACTGCCTGTCTTTTTTCACTAGACACCATGGAGAAGAGTCTGGCTCTGTCCTTTGCTCCTCTCATCCATTTATAAAAACGGGTGAGATCCCAGTTCTCTCTGCTTTTTTGGTCAGATGCTCCCTTGCAGTTTCTGGTACAGTGTAGAGGAGAAATACCCATTTTCTCTGTGCCTGCAGAATGTGTTTTTAAGGGGTCTGAGGAGAGGAGCAGGCTGGGGCCGTGTGCTGGAGCAGATGGTGCTGGGGCGCTGCTGGTGCTCTTGCGTGGGGCCCTTTGGAGCTGCCTGCCCAGGCAGGGTGGGATCGGTCCTGGGCACAGGGGAGCTCCAGGGCCCTAAGGCAGACCCCAGCATTTATGGTCAGCAACAGCCATGGGCATGAGCTCTAATGGAGCTCCCTGGCTCCGTGCTCATCGCTCGGCTCCAGCACTGCGCCTGTCCCGCTGCTCCCTCCCTGCCTCTTCCCGCGGGGCTGCACACCTCATCTGCAAAGAGGGGTCGTGTATTTATCTGATCTCTGGCTTTAATGCCCTCCTGGATAGCCCTCAGCCCAATCAAGCTCTGAGGGAGGACAGGAAATGGAGCGCAAGCCTTCAGGGGGCAGCCAGGACCACACAGCCCTCACTGTCATCACAGCAGTGACATTTTCTCAGGATCGGATATGAGCAAAGGGCAGGATTTGCTTTTCCCTTGTACACTTTCTATTTTCATACACAATTTATTTCTGACTTTAATGTCATTCTCTGTTTTTTATTCCAGCCTTGACCACGTGGCTCCAACTGTTCCCATAACTCCCACTGCTGATGTTCTAACACGATGCAGCCATAAACTGGATCTTTCTTTTCTTTTTATGTACTTTTTCATTATCTAAAGACTAAACTTTTGACTGCCACTTCTCATTTGCACGCTGGATTTGGGGCGAGAAAACAAGTTTGCTTATTTAATATTTGCTTTGATTTGGTGATTAGTCTTTGCTCTTAATTATTGTTACCATTTCCACATGAGTGATCAGGAAATTAACAGCTGTCTCACACTTTCAGCAAGTTAAAAACAGCCTATGGTATTTCCTTATTGACGTTTTACTTGCCCCCGTGCAGAATGTTTTAAGATGTTGTTTCTCTTGAGTTTCCCACCTCACAGCTTGAGTAATGCCACAGCTTTTAAAAATGTTTCCCTTTTGCCTTGCCAAGGTGATGAAGACGAGTAAAGTCATCCAGCATAAAAGGTATATGTGAACAAAACATGAATGGAAGGTGTGGGTCAAGTTTCAATCCAAACAAGAAGAATATTAGAAGCAGTTTTGGAGACTGAGGAGACCAGTCCTGCGCCAGTGAGAAATACTGCCATCCTGGGATCCTGTGTGGTGTTTACACACTCATAGCAAATCCTCTTTAAAAAGTAAAAATAAATGGATGGCTGCTCCTTTTTCCACTGATGATTTCCTTTTATCTTTTCATTCCTTTTCAAATTGGTAATGATTGTAAATCGCTCCTTGCCACAGAAAGTGCTGTTTTCCAAGAGCAGTTATTTGATTCTTGTAATCTTATTTATTAGTTCAATTCAATAAGTGTCCAACCTATGCTCTAAATGCCTTTTAAAAATACACTAATAAACAGGTCTTGATTGCTTTTTGATTGAATTGCAGATAATGACATTTGTATCATCAGTGAGTTAAGGACACCAGCCCTCCCAGGGAGGCGTTTCCAGCTCTGCACTCTGCGTCTGCTTGCAGACATGAGATGAAGATGAGCATGGTGGTGGCTTTCTCTGTGCTCCTGCAGTCTTGGCCTTTTGGGGCTTTAACAGATTTGCTGCGATTGTTTGACTGATAAGTGACAGAGATCTATTTGTACAAATAGTAAGTGTTGCAGAGTTGGACCAGGAACTGCTGGGGCTGGTGTAATTTGTGGTGTGAGCAAAGGAAAGTGGTGTGCATATCTTTTCACTTCATGTACTTTTTGTGCATGCTTTTCAATGTGAATCCTGGTTTCTTTGAAGTGGAATTTAAGGGTTGGGATTTGGGCACTGCACAGCTGGATTGGAGTCATCATGAGATGCAGCATGGCTGATTTTGCAGCACCTATAGGTGTACCTCATTTTTGGTGGGTTGGAAGAGAGATTGGTGAAGAACTGAGTGGAGCTCATCATGATACTCCTGTCAGGGCTGGGAAAATGCCCAAGAACATCCTGCAAGACCTTTTTCTTAGCCAGCTGTAGAGGGACACAGCAAGAGAGAAGACACAGGAATTCCTCTGCTTTACATGGGTGCTTTGAAAAGGCTCCTGGGCCTTCTCTGAGGCACGAGGCAGCATCTTCTGCTTGGGTGACACACCAGCCACGGCGCTCTCCAGAAACTGCCATCCTCTGCCCCACGCTGGAGGTCAGAGGGATCTGACTCAGAGCACTTGGCACAAAGGTGACAATCACTGGGGTTCTCAGCGCGGGGCACGCTAATAGCAGCACTGTGATGGTGTGTGGCTTTCTGAACCTTACAGCTCCTGAAAGGGTACATCAGTACCAAAGGAGAAGAAATAAAGTACTTTGCAAATGTTGCTGCAGACAGATTCTCTCTTAGTAGCCAAACCAAGATGGTTTCTTGCATTTATTTTATTTAGTCAGTGTATTAATGCCGTGATGCTGCTTATAAAATCTGATCCTAGCCAGTTGCTTCAGTCTCATTGAAAACTGTAAGTAATTTAAAATCAAAGGGAATCTTTGTTTGCCTGGCAAACAGCAGAAGGATGAACTCAGCATCACCCTGCTGCATCCCGAGCTGGGGTGGGAGGGCAGCTTGCACGGGCCGGTGTCTGAGAGGGGAGCAGGCTGGGGCTGCAGCTGGCTTGCACTGGTAATGCCTCTTCATGCATCTTTTGAGCTGGGCCTGCGAGCATCAAACCCTGTCACAGCCTCTGGGTGACAAAACTATTGCAATTTGTCCTCTTCAGTGAAGGTGACCCCCAGGTAAGACCCAACTTTTTGTTTTAAGGCTGAAGTTTTATCTGCATCTCTGACTTGCTGGGAACTGAAAGTGCTGCCTCCCTTCTTGTGATTTAAGGGCTGCTGACTTCACTTCAGATGGTTTGGGTGTGACAGCAGAAGGCTAATACACTCTTACAGCTGCCTTGTCTGGCTGCCGAGCTGGGGTGTAATTGGAGCAGGTTTTCAGTGGTTCAGATGTCAGCTGGGTGTGGGCTGAAGTTCACGATTTATTTCAAAGGTTTTTAGAGCTGGGCTTCTGGGCCTTATGGAGGTATTGAAGTCAGTGCAGTGATTTTTTTCAGTGTATTTGCAGTTGATTCAAAGAGCTGGGGGAACTGTTGGGAGATGTGTGACCTCTGAAGCCAGATTCTGTGTACCTCATGTAGCAGGGCCAGAAGGATTTGCCGTAAGGTTGGAAGAGTATTTCTCAGGGCAATGCTTAATGCTCCTCTCAGCTTATTACAAGATACAGATTAGGAACTCTGAGCACTTTTATTTCTAATGTGTTTTTTTTTATTTGACTTGAAAACATTACTGTGGATGTTCTGACCAGCCACTCTACTATTTTAATTTTTTTTCCCCTAGAAGGAAATGGAGCTTTTAACATGCCCTCATGTGGCTCTGATTTACACTAGAATTTGCAAATCAAGGCTGGTGTGACTCTAATCTACTGCTGTGCTCCCCCTGGGAGCATTTCTTCAGCAGATGTGGCATGGAAAGATCCGGTGACTCTGCTTGAGGACAGCAATGAACGGCAGCAGAGGTGCTTGTGATCTGCCGCCAATCCATTCTTATTTACAAATAGTCTTTACAACCATCACAACTGCAAAACACCATTTTTAAAGAGAGAAACAAATATTCAAAAGACAGACAAGATAGTCTAATATTAAACAAAAATGAAACAGTTATGTTTTATATTTGTCTGTTGAAAATTGTACTTACAGCTTTTAAATTATTTTGAAACAGAGAAATCAATATGCCAGGCTGAAGATAATCCTAGAGGTGAACAACTCTGGGGTTTCACCTGCTGGTTGCATCCCTCACCTCTTCAGTTAGGCCTGGAGCATACACCATGGCTTCTCACAGCATAACTTGGACCTCCTCTGATCAGTACATAAGCATTTTGGTTGGGAAAAAAATATCCAAAACTTCAGAGATTTCTAATCATGTTGTGAAAATAGAAGTGACAGACTTTTCACATTATTGCTTTTAACTGCTGTGGTGAGAAGTGCTTCCAGAATCAGAGGGCAGAATCTAACATACAACACAGGTTTTGTTCTGTCTTTCTCTTTTTAAAATTACTTAGATAGTTGCAGGGAATGACTGAAGGAATGCAAATCAATGCAAACAAGCTATACTGCGTGTGGCTTAATGTGCCTCTAGGCTCCTTTTTGAGGAGTGGGAGGTCACTAAAGTTTGTGTAAGCCCCAGGTGGAGAAGCCCCCGCTCCCTTTGGGATCACCCCTGGCGCTGCTCGGTGAGTGAGGGGTGTCAGGGGTGCTCAGGAGCTGCTCAGGCTCTGCTCTGGCTGCACACAAGAAGGTGCAGCTTCTGCCTTGCCCTAATCCTGCCTTGCCCAAAGCCAGCTCAGCAGAGCAGGGTGAGGGCTGTGTCCTGCAGGAGCTCGGATGTCGGAGCCCTGGAGGTGACCGTGGGGAGCTTGGGTAAGGGCTGGGGCTGCTTTGATTTTTGTCCTAAGGAGAAAGAGAACTCCCTTTGAAATGGTGTTTTTTCTCAAAAGGATACTAAAACACAGCACTATCTCTGTGTGATCAGCTGCCACAGTCGCTTTGGTACCAAGTTCTGATGAAAAACATATTCCAGTGCAACTGATCCACTACTAGAAATGTGAATTATATCTCTTTCTACCTGTGGTTTTCATACCATTTCTGGCTCTGCATAGTATTATCTCATTTGACAAATACCCTGAGATTGTATGAAATGAGTGCATTGTGGAATTTGTGGTGCAGCTCTTAGGAAATAAAAAGCATGTATGTGGCTCCTCCCTTTGCACATGCAAAGTCTGTGCCTGGGTATGGGCAGGGGGCACAGAACGTTGGCACGAGCTTCAGTCATGTCATGGAACTCAGTTAGGGGTCAGTTGTGTGCCTGGAGGCCGTGTGTGCACTGCCAGAGGCGGTGGGTGGATGGAGGGGGCTGCCAGAGGGCCAGAGTTCCCTGCCCTGCTGCCAGTGCTCAGCGCCCAGGGCTGCCCGTCCTCTGCTCCCTGCTCCCTGTCCTGCCTCTGGAGGGACTGATCCTTTCCCCTGTCTCTGCCCTCGGACCTCATCTGGTAATTGTTTCTAACTGTTCGAGCATCTTCAAGTTTTAATTTTCCCCGCTTTCACAGTAACTGTAAGAACATTTACAAACAGAAAATTTACTGCTTAATCACTCGACTTGGGAGTTTTGGAAGAAAAGAAATCTTGCTGTGGTACAGCTCAGTGCCAGCATTCACCACAGTAACTGAACAGCATCACCTTGGTCTGTGCAATATTCCTGGGCTGTCAAATGAGAGTCCAGGTTGGAGAGCTTCATCCAGCTAATCTGTTCATCTTACTCTACTATTTTTGTGACAAAGATTATTTTGTGTTATTGTATGTGTTGGAAGATCCTAAAAGTAGTTTTGTTACTACAATGTGTAGTGGATGCAAACTTTCAAATGTGAGTTAGCCTGGCTGGTTTTCAGTGTTTTCTAACAAAACAGAAGGAGGAGATCTTTGTGGATGACTAGAGCTTATCAAGGCTCTTTATAGCTGCCTGAAAGCAGAGGCAAAAATATCTGTGTTTTCAATCTTATGTTTATTAATTTTATATTTATTATTTATTTTATATTTATCGTCCATATATAGCTGACTTTGCATATCTTGTTATAAAGAATCAGCATTTTGGGGGCTGTTTTTTTGTTTTTCTATTCTAAAAATGGTGGTAGTTTAAAATATTTTCTGAGCCAAAGGTCTTATTTAACTTTGTGACCTAGGTGTAATTTAAAGTGAATTATGATATTCTGTGCCTTCTTAGATTTTGGCTCACAGTCTTTAGATGCTTTCATTCCCACACCTGCCATCCATTAGGAGACCTCCTTCTGTGATCTTTCATCATTCAGAATATATGATGATTTTCTTAAACACTTGAGCTAATTGGGAGTGACTTGGTTTTAAATATATGGCAGTATTTGTAAATAGCAGACATTGGGCAGGCTTGAAATAAATACATGCAATTGGGCAGGAGTTGTTAAAAAATGCAAAGCCACTTTCAGATGACATTCCAACATTGAAATGACTTCCAAAAGGGGCCTGTGTACACAGGGCAGGCCAGGCAGAGCCTGTTCCTGGAGAGCTTGCTGGGAATCCCAAACGCTCTTCACTACCAGAGTGATCTGCTGGTGCCAGTCCTTGTCCTTCAGCCTGCCTCCAGACTTCAACACAAGGTACAAAGGAAGGCGAATGAAGGTGCCAGATCTGTAACCTTTTATGTCATTGGGATGTCCTGTAATGAAGTCTCTTCAGGGCAGGGCACACTGAGCAGCTCTGTCTGGCCTCCAGCCACTTTTGGCTGTGTCAGCTTTTAGGAGAGCAGCTGACAAATCATCCCAGTGCTGTGCTGGCGTAATAGGAGAGACTCACTGGGTTTGAAGCTTAAGAAACTCACGTATGAAACATTATCTGCATAGCTGAAAGCTTCTCAGAGTTGTGATAGGATCACTTTGGGCTTGGGACTGTGCAAGGAAAACAGCTGTTCTCTATTTTGTTGGTGGTACTTTGACACACGTTTGGGGCAGATCTTAGCAAGTGCAGGCCCTGGCGTGCTTCACACTGCTTCCTTTTGGTGTTCCTGTCCTGTGTGCTCTACAGATTTAAAACAAGGCATGCAGACGGGACATCTTCCCCTTTTGCTGCACATTTCTTTTCTAGCAGGATGCTGACCAAATGTTCTTCATTCTAAAACACACTGAGAGCTGCATGAGATGCTAAAACACTAAGGCTGGGGACACCAGGGAATGGGAGAGCTTGGGCTGTCTGGAAAATAATCAGCCTCCTTGAGAGGAGGATGCTTCCATCAGTAACTCTTGTGCTCTGAGTCTAAAGGAAACATGTGCTTCTCTTTCTATCTTGCCCTCCCTCTTTGCATGCTTTAAAAAAAAAAGTAATTGTTAATAGTTTAAAACAGGTTTTAAGCCAAAATTTTTAAGAGCTGCAAACAGACTTACTGGCAGGCTTTCAGATCTCTCATGGCAATCAAAAGCAGCTGATCCATGTTTTGCAATCTATTTTCAGGCTGCCAGAACTTATGACTCAATTAATAAAACAAATGTGCCTATCAACTACAGCATAACCCTTTTGACCTTAATGAAGTCCTAAATCTTTGGTGAATTTGTTTCAGGATTTCAAATGTGCACACAGCTAATATCTGCACTTGTTGCACGATCGTTTATTGCCTTGCCATGCTGCTGGTGTAGCCCGTGCTAAACTCCTGACCCTTGCCTGCACACACCCTTTCCAGATGACCGGCAATTGGAAAACCTCATCAGAGAAAAGGTCACGTTTCTGTGCCCTGTTACTCGATATAACTCCTGTCTGACTAATTGGCACAGGCCAGGAGCAGCTGCCCCCTCTCCCTGGCCAGCAGAAGCTCCGGTGGCACGGGAGGATTTTCCTGCGGCCAGGAGCAGGGTGGGTGCAGATCCCACCTCTGTCCTGGGCACGCTGGCACCAGACCTCGGCACCTTTGAAGGGCAGTGGGCTCGATCCCCAGCTTTGCAGAGCCTTCTGCAGCTGAGTGACCACAGTGGTCTGAGTCACTGTGGGACTGCTCCCTTTCGCTGGGATGTCTCTGGGTTTGCAGCCAGGCTCCAGAGTTTCTTTGCCTCGTGGGGAGATGGGATCTAAGCACAGAGCTGGACCAATGCTGGCACAGAGACAGATGTAGGTCTTGACATGGGCGTGGCAGGCATTCAGGAAAGGTTTATTGACATTTTAAATGGAGTTTAAAAGGTAGCAATTGGAACATCTCCAAGGTTTGGGGTCATCAGAGAGGTTTTGTTACTTTCTAAAATAGGATTAAAGATTGAGAGGAAGGTAGAGCTCTCGTGAGGGGTCCTGTCAGCCTCCTTTGCTCTTTAGAACCTAATTCTATCTGTGAGTGCCAGAGTAAAGGGCGAGGAGCACCCCTGCTGCTCTCTGCTGTATCCCCGGTCATCCCTGAGGCCGTGTCAGCCCCGTGCTGAGGAGGAGAGGCTGGAGCTGCTTCCTGAATCCGGGCAAACTCCCATCAGCAGAGGGCTTTGTGCCTGCCCAGTGCCCCTGGGCAGAGCAGGGGCTCCCTGGGGACAGGCCAGGCTCCAGAGGACGTCTCAAGGGGACCAGGGCTGGGTTTGCTCCACAGCTCTTCACAGGGAGGGCTCCTGTGAACTTCTGGAAGACAGCTTAATAACTGAGTAGTCAACGTCAACACAGACTATTAAAATCTGAATTGTAGAGTATCCATTCTCTCAAGGACTTTAATAAAGGGAAAGGCATTGCTTCCCAGGAGAGCTGAGCAGGCTGGCACTGAAAATTGAGTGTAACAACACTGCTCTCTGCACTTCGCTTTGTCTCTTTCTGCTTATGGCAAGTGTTCTCCTCACAAATCTTCCACCCTAACTTTTATGCAAATGCATGAAATGGTTCAGCTTGCCAGGGATGCTCTTAGCCCTGACAATGTCAGCACAGTCAGGTAACTCACTGAGCTTAGTGTATGTATGTATATTTTATTGTTTAACCTGTGATACTGCTTAAAACGACTTTTACAAATATGAATTAGCTTTGTTTTCAGATCATAAGAGCATTTCAATAGTCTGTCACACAGGGAGGAAGGTGATTTAAGGATCAAAGGGGGAACCTAAGTGAGTTTTAATACTGTGACTGAGTTGTTTCATTGTTTTGATTTAAATCTCATTCTTACCTTCATTTTCTGCATGGACTGAGTTGAGTACAGCTCTCACAGGTTTAAGCAGACCTGGGGAGGTTGGGTGAATTTCACTCAGGTTTAGTCTCCCAGGCTTGCTGAAACCAGCATCTTGCAGTGTCCTTGCCTGCTGTTGTTGAGGAGGAAGAGGCTGGGCAGGTCCCTGTGGAAATCTTTCTCCATCGCATTCCTCTGGATGATGACACAGCTCCAGCCTGGAGACCTCGTTTGTGCCCCAGGCAATGGCTCTGTCAGGCAGAGGTGACTTTTCTCCCTTGGTTATCACTCACTCCCTTCTGGCCAAGTGGGGTGAGCACCATGGCTCAGTGTGGGGCTGGGAAGGGTGACAAACCCCCAAATACCCCCTTACAAACCCACAAATGTCCCTTCTGCAAGAGACTTCTCTGGGATTTCCCAGGGCGAAGAGGGGAAAGGCACCGAAGGGCAGATCCACTCCTCATCCTCCTCTCCTCAGCATCCACCCAGGGCTGGGAGAGAGCCAGAGGTGTCCCAGCAGGCCAGCAGTGCATCCCAGGGCATGGCGGGGTTTCTCTTCGGCTGTGCAGGATTTTTTTCTTGTCACTGTTTTGCCTTAAATTGTGAAAACAGCAGAAGCAGCAGTGATGGCTCAGCACCCCATAAGGCCAGGAAACAGGTGGCCTACCCAGTCTGCAGAATTTGTTTCTTTCTGAGCAAAGTGGGGAAAATGGAAAACTCATACGTTTCAGAAGCATAAAACGTTTTAAAAATTGTTGTTATGATAATAATAATTCTGATTTCACTGAAAGAACATTCAGTGAAAAGTTAATTTCTGTGCATGCTGGGCACACCGCTTTCCTGTGTCTCCCCGGTTCCTCCGTGGCCAGGAGGGACTGGAAGGGACACGCGGGTGGCAGCAGAGGTGGCTCGAGCAATGCCGCCCTCCCGAGCTGTCCCCTCCTGTCCCTGCCCTGCGTGCCCGTCCCTCTGCCTTCGGGCTGGGTTGGGTGGCTGGAGGTTCTTTGGTTTTGTTTGGGTTTGTTTGTTTCTTTGGGTTTCTCTTTGCTTTACTTTCAAAGGCAGCACGCCCGAGCAGGATCCTGGCTGCTGGATGGGAGTTGTTGCACAGTTCAGCTTGTCCCAGTCCATCCTTGCTTAGCTCTGAAATGGGAACAATAACCATTATCTTTGCTCTTTTAGCTCCTTAGCAGCTTTGACTATAAGCCCTTTGGATCTCATAAATAGATGTACACTACCAAGCACAGCCTGGCATTTCCAGCTGGGGACTCCTTACAGTCTGCTAATTAAAATATAAACGTTGTAGTGCAATAGATTGATTGCATTGTCTTAAGCAGTTAAAACCTTGAGATAGCTTAGAGAGAAGGGCTGAAGTATAAAATGAAACCACTGCTTTTCAGATACAGGAAGGCCAATGAGTCCTGCCTCTTGTAATGTTCTATAGAGGTCTGTCCAGAAACTGCTTGAGCAAATCACTGCTTCATTTTTACAAGTTATGGTTTCCAGTTATCCTGAACGCTTCTTGAAAGCTGACTTGCAGCAATTTATGTATTGTAATAATAATCAGATTTGTAATAATTATCAGTCTGTGGGGCTGTTAGTTATAAATTTAAAACGGTATATCACAAACTAAACAACTACTTTAAAAAATCCCCATAACTCTATATTTAAAACAAAAAATAGTCCTCTGCACCGTGTATTTAAAAAAAAAAAAAAGGTAAAAAGTCAAGCTTGATCCATAAGCTGACAATAGTAAGGAAATTCAGACATGAGCAGGGAAGTGTTCCATATGTTCTGCAGTACCTAGGCACAACTGGGTGCCTCTTTAATGATGAGCTGAATGCTCCCTGTTGTGCCTAGGTACTGCAGAACATATGGCGTGTTTTCCCCCTTAACTGTGAATTTCCTTGCTTTTGTCAGTAGGTGTCTTAACTCTGTTGTGTTTTAATATAGTGTTTGTGCCTCTGAGCACAGGCCAAATTTGATCTTAGGCAAATAGGAGGGTGGATACAGCTGTTGATTTTCTCATATTCTTCTTGAAACTATATTTCAGTACATAATCTGTATCTATATAAACACACCTTGTAATTGTTAATCAGGACCCTCAGAGTTTAAAAATCATTCCACTCACTGTGCTCCAAACTTAGCATGGATGATAAATGACTGTTTAGTTGCCAATATAGCACAATATTTCAATTTCCTGCCTTCACAGAGGTATTTCAAAGGTTGAATGGAGTTCATACTCACAGTATGTGTTGCCTAGAACTCTGTGATCTCTTGCTGGCAAACTTTAACCAAAACCTTTTCAATTAAGTAAACGCATTCCTCGTGGAAGTCAGCCAACCCAAGGCTGGACAAGCAGAGTTTCAGTGATACTTTGCAATAACCTTTCCCTGCTCCTAGCTCTGGATAAGCATAGCCAGAGTGAGTTTATTAGTTGATAGCAAGTTATGTCATTGATAAAAAGATTAATGTAACTTTGCACTAAATTTTGCTCTCTGACAGTTCTATAATTCCAGTGCAGTTTCCTTTAGTTCTGCTGGAATCCCCATTTATGTGGTGTAAACATGGGTAAAGTTTAGCCAGCAGAGCAGAAATCCCACTGTCAAAAGCACAGGACACTGAGGTGTGAGCTTAACCAGCCTGGGTGAGCCTGAGCCTTGGTTCTGCTGCTGCTGGGTGATACCTGGGGTTGGGGCTGCGCTGGAACTGCAGGCAGGGAAGGGCACTGAGGAATACCTGACTTAGTGGGAAAAGCTGGCAGAAAAACCCTCCCAGAGCTCAAAACTCTGCCACTGGAATTGCCCAGGAAAAGCCTTGGAGGAGCATGACCGGCCCCGTGCATCTGTACTCTCGTGGAGCACATCTGGGGCCGGGCCGGAGGCACCTTCTGCCTGAGCTGCTGCATTCTTGTGCTCAGCACGTGCTGCAGTGGAATGTTTGTAAAGACAGCTTGTTCCCGCCACACAGAGCTCCAGATTTTCTTTGGGTAAGTCCTTGTTAAACTCATTTGCTTTGATATGAAAATGCCACCCCAAGCAGTTCCTTATTCAGACAGTGCCAGTGTCTGACTATTTATCAGTGGAAGATGACACGAGGGGACACGAAGTTGCATGCACTGGTGGAGGACATGCCTTGTCTCCCAAATAAACTGTTTGTCATTTTTGCCCTCCTTTAGTGTCATAACCTGGATCTACCACAGCTTATGAAGTCCGAGTCAGGCCGATCTCTTTTACCTGGGACTGGACAGGAAACCTGCAGCTCTGTCTGGAGGGTTACCTGGCAGCCAGGTTTGCTGTCCCAACACCAGCTGGTCTCTGTGCCTTGTGCTGAGGCTTTGTCATTATCCATGGATGCCATGTGGCTCCTTGTCCTTGGGTCCACGTACACGTACAAGGGCAGAAATGGTTCTCATCAGAAGCCACCATTTGTGCCATGAAACAGCAACTGCTTGAATGTGTGTGTTAACCACCTGCAGCCCCCATGCAGTTATCCCCATCCCAGCTGGCCAGCTCTCTGTCCTGTCCTGTTAGCTCAGAGGGAACCTTCTCCAGCTGCAGGGCATCCAATTCCAAAACAGGGCAGGGGGCTGTTTTCCATCTCTCTTCCACTTTCTCTATATTCCTGCTTCATTCTCTGCCTTGATGCCTCTGGCTGCTCTGGTTCGTCCCACCAAGCACGAGGGTTCTCCTGCATCCTTGGCTGGAGGGTGTCCCCTGTGCTGCTCACCAGGACTCTGCAGTGGGAGCTGCCCTCCTCTCCCTCACCGTGGGGCTCTCTCTGCAGTGGCCACTTGGCGCTCACTCCCTTCCTTTTCTGTTTCTTTGATGCCATGTGCCTTTTGAATGGCAGAAACCACACAGAATTTTGCCATGTGCTGCAGCTGGGCACACCATGAGTCCTTTAGTATGTGCAGAAATCAATATTTGACCACAAACACCCCCACGCCCCAAGTGGCCCTTGCTTTGCCTATGGAAAGATAATTTGCCTATTTCAGCTGGAGTCTGTATAAGGCACTCTAACGAGCTGTGGCCATTTCTGGTTTTGTGACTGACTCACCAAATATATTGCATAAAAGATATAAAATATATTGCATGTTTATTGTAGCACCCCCATTTCTGTTTTCTTTTAAAGAAACTTCTTGTGGAGCTTAAAAAGGGAGGAGAAGAGAGAAATATTTGCTTGTTGCTAACAGCTGGCTCCAAGCACTGAGCTGTGTCTTTAAGGCAGTACAGACCCAGTAATCCAGTAAATACTGTGTGCTCCCGTTGAATAATGCAAAGGATAATTACTTAAAAGACCACACAAATGACTGGAGCTCAGGCAGTGTGTTCAGTGCTGCAGAACAGGTTGGGTGCAGCTGGGACAGGGCTCTGCTGGAGCTCCATGGCACTGAGCAGGGTCTGCTGCAGCCCCATGGCACTGAGCTGGGCTCTCTGGAGCCCCAGGGCACTGAGCTGGGTCTGCTGGAGCCCCAGGGCACTGAGCTGGGCTCTCTGGAGCCCCATGGCACTGAGCTGGGCTCTCTGCAGCCCCATGGCACTGAGCTGGGCTCTCTGGAGCCCCAGGGCACTGAGCTGGGTCTGCTGCAGCCCCAGGGCACTGAGCTGGGCTCTCTGGAGCTCCATGGCACTGAGCTGGGCTCTCTGGAGCTCCATGGCACTGAGCTGGGTCTGCTGCAGCCCCAGGGCACTGAGCTGGGCTCTCTGCAGCCCCAGGGCACTGAGCTGGGTCTGCTGGAGCCCCATGGCACTGAGCTGGCTCTGCTGGAGCCCCATGGCACTGAGCTGGGCTCTCTGCAGCCCCAGGGCACTGAGCTGGGCTCTCTGGAGCTCCATGGCACTGAGCTGGGCTCTCTGGAGCTCCATGGCACTGAGCTGGGCTCTCTGGAGCTCCATGGCACTGAGCAGGGTCTGCTGGAGCTCCATGGCACTGAGCTGGGCTCTCTGGAGCCCCAGGGCACTGAGCTGGGCTCTCTGCAGCCCCAGGGCACTGAGCAGGGTCTGCTGGAGCTCCATGGCACTGAGCTGGGCTCTCTGGAGCTCCATGGCACTGAGCTGGGTCTGCTGGAGCTCCATGGCACTGAGCTGGGCTCTCTGGAGCCCCAGGGCACTGAGCTGGGCTCTGTTCTCTCTCTCTGGTGATCCTTGTGCTGCCCTGGCTGGGGTCTCCAGGCATTCCCAGGGATTGCAGGGCTCCCCAGATCTTCACAGCTCACTCTGGTTTGCATAGGGCATCAAGAGGCTTTTGGTGGAGCATGTGAGAGATAGAAATAGTGTCTTGGTGCAGGAATTTCTCCATTTTCCATCTGGGCTCACTGTAAAATCGTATTTTGTGATTAGCACCTAGCTGCACCACCCTAGGGAGCAGTTCCCTGTTCCAGCTGCCTCCAGGGATCTCTTGGGTTCCAATTCAGTTACATTTCCACTCCTTTATTTTTTAACCCTTCTGTTTGTCCTAGACTCCACCACGCTGTGCAGTTTGTACCACAGTGGCCTACATGCTGATGAAAAGTAACTGATTTTTCTCTGCAATCCCCTTATTTGCTGTTATTATCCATTGAAGTACCCTGGAAATCCATTTTTCCAGTTACTAATTTTTACTTTCACTAATTATTTTCTCCTTCACACACACCCACACGCACCCACCCCTGCCCTCAGCCCAGACCATTTCTCAGTCATCACAATTTTGAGCTATGTTTTCATGATGGGGAGAGCCTTCCTTGGCTTGTGTTCCTTCCCTTCAGATAGGTTTTCACTTCTTTTTGAATTCTACCTGGTTGGCTTAAATAACCTCTTGAACCTTGCTGTTTTCCCATGCTAATTTTATTTTTCTTGCCTTCCGTGTTTCTTTGAAAAGCTGCGCATTCCTTCTGGGACTCTATTATGGTTGCTTAAGTAGCCTCCATGCTGAGTTGAAGGATTTTAATTTCCTCACTTCTGACTTCAGGGCCTTTTTGACTGGCTTCCTCTTTTTTATTTTTTTCTTTTTTTTTTTTTTTAAATCCCCTTTCTAAAGCTTAATGTCACAGTGCTAGGTTTTGTTGCATTCCCTCCCACAAGGACACTGAACTTAATTACACTATGCCCCTTTGTACTTAGTGATTCAGCTAGAGTGAGTTCTTCAACTCTGCATGTCATTTTCACTGGTAAAGGGGCACTTTGTAATTTTTTTTAAGCAAGAAAGGTAACTTTCAACAGTTATCTTGATTTATAATCCAAAAGGAGCAGCTCCTCAAAGAGCTCTGCAGCCCAATGAGTGTTGCCCTCATCCAGTGCACTTCTCTAAAACTGCATTTCCTCATCATGGCCAGGGTTGATCAGGAGAGCTGATTCTGCAGGTAGAGATTGGGGATTTGGTTGGGTAGGGAGGACCAAGGACTGGAATTGCTGGGCAGACTGGCCAAGGAGAAGACTGTCTCCTTCCCAGTTCTGTGCCTTAGCTTAGAGCTGGTACAGATCCCTCCCCTGGGTGCCTTGATGCCTGGAGAGAGGATGTCTGTCTGTCTGTCCTGTGGGAGCACTGGGGTTCCCAGCCGTCCCAGGACTGCAGGATCATGGGCATGGGGTGCCCTCCCCATCCCAGCGTGGCTGTGGGGCCTCGGCTGCTGCCCCCCTCGCCTCTGTGAGTGCCCGGCACAGGATCGGAGCTGGGCAGAGCCCCCAGGGCAATGGTCCCTAAAGACTTGGCCTGCACATCTCAGAGATGTGCAAGAAGTCCCTTATTGCTCAGCAGACTGGTGCACACTCACCTGCTTCACCAGTGTTGCATGGGAACCTCTCGACTGCTGCTCCAGCTCTTGTGTTTGATCTGCCCTTCCTCCTGTGCCCAGCCCAGTGCCCCCTCTGTTCTTTGTGGGGATGCCCGGCTTCCCCTGGAGTTCAGCTAAATGGCAGGGTGAGGAAGAGTGATTTCTGCTTTGTTTGAGCACTGCTCTGTTTTAGTGAGCACCTTCTGTGATGCTGAGCTGTCCCTGGATGTCTCCCCCAAGGGACACCTGCCTGTGCAGGGCTCAATGGAATTTTTGCCTTCTCCTTCACAGTCAGAGATGTTTTTACTGACACGTAGCTGACAGCTTGCCTCTCTCTGCCTTGTATGCTTGGTTTGCCCGTTTCCTACTTTAACCAACACCCTTGTGCCTTGGCAGGTTTCTTAAATATTCTGATCTGATTCAGCATCCTCTGTGGAGTAGCCCTGCTTCATCCTCTGCTTTCCCAAACTCGGAGGAATATTTTGGGCTGTGGTTATGCAGTTTTCACCCCCTTCTCTGCACCCAGAGCAGACACCTTGGCTGCTGTCATGGCCATAAGTTTGGTTTCTTTATCTTCAAGGCAAGGAACTGGCAAGGCTCTTTCTGAATAAAAGTTCAGCAAACATTCCTGATGGTGTTTCATGGTGAAGTGCAGGAGGAAGCATTTTCTGTTTCTTTATGATAAACAGGGAATTTTAACTCTCTGGATCCCCGTATTAGCTGAAGTGGCTTCTTCAGTGTGCTGGAATCCTCCTTGGAGTGTGGAGAGGATTGGAGTCTGTGCAGCTGAACACCATGGAAAGGATCCACAGCTAAAGCTCATGGTGAGGGGATTGCACTTAGAGAACTTGGGCAATTTGGGGTTTTCTGTGAACGTTCCTGAGCATGGTTGGCCATCCACTTGATTGCAGACCAGTAAGATCCCATTCCTGGTCTAAGCTAGACTGGAAAACATAATATGCCTGCTTCATATCAATGCTCCAATTAATTTAATGGAAATTTTTGTGCTTATTCAGGTTGGAAACCATATGGAGTTGTCTTATACATCAGTCAGAAGAAAGAAAGCCAGCAGCAGAAATTTCAGTGTATAAACCCACTTGGAGATCCCTCCATAGGTACTTTGGAAGCAATCTCAGGCTGCTGAATTACTCCTCTACAACAATATTCTACAACTAATAATTAGCATGAAGGAAATTACTTTAGCATGTCTTCATGACATTTTTAGGATTTGCTGTCTGGGATGTGAAATATGGTCAAAGTAGCCAGCTTGTAATTTCATTTCAAAGAATCTGCTGCCAAAAAGATAATTTTTCTAGAATTTTAAGTGGGAAAAATGCAAATTTAAGGCATGAATAGTAGGAACAAAAATTTTGTATGTGAATTTTGAAAAAACATTATTTTGGTAATGCCTTATATTTGCAAGGTAATTATTGTAATAATTTGATATGTAGAAGTGAAGAAGGTTTAAAACTGGAAGACAAATGTTGCTTAAAATCACATTCTGCCCCCATTTTCATGCCAAAATTGTCGTCCCAAATTTTCAAGATAATTGCAAATGCTTCCAAAATAGTTGAACACATGAGACATTACTTGCTTTTGGAAGGGAAAAATGCACTTAGCAGAGGCAAACCTTTATTTAATTAGCCCCAGTGTAAAGGTTTCTTGTATTGCTTTGCAGTTACACGGCCGTGAGAGACTGGGGAGTACCTGAAGGGTAACTCCTACTGGGACTAATTCAGTCCAGACAGCTCCAAGTATGTTCATTAAGCTCTGGCTGGGTTTCACACAGGTGGGGAAGGTTAGAAAGCAACAGATAGAGAATGGTCCTGATTGTGTTAAGCATAAAACACCATTTGTTTCACAAGTAAGAAGGGAACTAAATCGGCACGTCCTGAGCACTACTATCCCGCTGCTAGAAGTCAGCTCTCTTTTTTATTTATTTTTTATTTTCTTGCTACATTTTCAAGCCTCAGTGTAAAGCAGCTAGAATGTAGAAACCCTAAGCTCATAAATCAGGGGGCTGCTGAAAAGATGCCAAGGCTTAAACTGCCATGGAGGCTTTCAGACTTGTAATACGTCAGGAAAAGAGGGAATTTTAAATAAGTGTTATGGTTGGCAAGAGACAGGGAGAGAATAGACCAGGGTTTAATTCTAAAGTTTTAAACCAGAGCCAAATGAGCTTGAAAGTCAACTGGTGTAGCAATTAAAATGCTCTAAATTGACTACTGCTTTCTCTTCATTTTTGAAGAATTGACAATAAGAGGGGCAAAGTGTGTTGGAATGCACAGTAACTATGTCAAAATATTGAGTACTTCATTGTTGAATCAGCAAATCTTTAGAGGGTTGCTGGTTAAGAAGAAACATTACAAGCAGACCTGAGTGGTTGAGTGCAGATGTGTCTGAGGGCTGCAGAGCCTTGTGGACACTGGGGGCCATGGCAGTGGCCATATGGGGAAAGAAGGAGTTTTCCTCCGTTTTCCTCCATGCTCTGCCTGTAGGAAATTCTGCTTGGAAAAACCATGGGTGGGACCTGGTGTCTGCAGGGCTGCAAACATCTGGTGCCCCGGAACATCAGAATGCAAGAGCAAGGTTTCTGCAGATCCTGAAGGTGATGGTGCCTCAGCCCTTCAGAAATCACCTCTGGGAGGGGCTTTGCTGTGAATCCAGGGACTCAGCCTGTAAGTCCCATTTTGTATAATCTTGGTTTATTGTATATAATCCCCAAACTCTGCTTTACTGGGACTAAAAGTGCAAGAAGTCAAGTAAACTGTAAATCTCCACTGTCACAGATGTATCAAAACTTTAGTGGTATTTGATATTTTTGTTACAATCTCAGGTACTGAAATCACACAGAACTGGAAAATCCCCTTTTTCTTTTTTGGCCTCTCTCTCGCTCCCCCTTTATCCTTTTTATTTTGTTTTCTGTGTTTTTAATATAGTTCCATTACTTGAACAGGACTAATTTCCTGAC
Organism: Molothrus ater; assembly: GCF_012460135.2. NCBI lineage: Eukaryota > Metazoa > Chordata > Aves > Passeriformes > Icteridae > Molothrus > Molothrus ater. The sequence goes on along the minus strand of NC_050491.2, from coordinate 19,650,566 downwards.
CCATTACACCAATAATGGTTTTGCCATTCTTTAGCTGTTAAATGCTGACCTAGCCTTGACTTGCACCAACAAATTGTTCACATTAGGAACAGGATTTTGGGATGTGAGCCAAAGATTTTACAGGAGAGAGTAGAGATGAGTGTGGGCCCACCAGAGCACTGGTGGAGGTGGAACAATTGCCATGGGGGCTGGCATGAGTCCCTCTGACGCAGGGGCGATGCAGCGTGGTGGAGAAAAGTCCTGTAACAAAGGTTTGTTGGTTGCTCCACCTTCACTTCCCCGAGGAGAAGCATCATAGATATTCAGTTCATAACCTTTGCACAAGCCTGTGCTCACCTTTCAATATTTGTCTGCAACACCAGCAGATTCAAAGGCTTGGCTTTTTATGTTTAGAATAGAATTTTCTAGACAGTTTAGCTCCCATCTAATGCAGGCTCTAAGATTAGCTCAGATGATAAGAGCACGATGCTAAAAACTACCAGGGTGGCAGGTTTGATTCCCAGATGGGTCATTCATTTAAGAGCTGGACTTGAGGTTTTTTGTGGGTCCCTTCCAATTCAGAATATTCTGTTGTAAGAACCTGTGGTAAGGTGACCCCCAGAGATGCTTTGAATGGTGTCAGCCTACCTGGAATGTGATTTTTGGTTGGCTCTCTTTAAAACAAGGGCTTTTGTTCCTGTTTCAAAACTCAGGATGTTTTGGTTTACAGAACATTTTGACCATATGTGATTCCCTTCACTGGTGTGCACCTGACACCCTCTCCCATTTAAAAGAATCTGCTGAAGTACTCCCAGAGCACGGCACAAGGTAAGCCCATGAATCCTCTGTAGAGAGGGTGTCTGCTCAGGGTGACTGGAGATGGACCTGCTCGGGAGCAGGACTGCTGAGGCAGGACCTGTCAGGGATGTGTGGCTTTGGGCTGTTCTGGGCAGCAGAGAGGAAATGAGACAGCTCAGCAGCTTTGCAGCCACTGCAGAGGGTTCCTGGGGAGAAGGTCTGCGCTTACTTTTCCAAAAATTCCCATCTTATACTTGGTTGAAACCAAGGTCCAGATTTCTTTGCCTCCTTCTGTCTGTCCTGGGTGCTTTTATGTAGGGTTAAACTCATGTGAGGCTGGACTGAGAGCTGCTGGTGCTTTTGGACATCCTGACCTTCCCGTTCAGCTTCATTAACGGGAACCTCCCTGCACTCCTCATCACCTCCTGTTTTCCAGCCGGGATCCTCGGCGCAGAGGTGAACCAAGTGTCCCCCTGCAGTGACACAAAGCTTTGGTCACATGTGGGGTGCAGTCAGGCTTTGCTTTTACAGAGCCCTGGTGTCTGCAGTCCCCCTGGCTGTGGCACTGTTCACTGTGCCAGGGGTGTGGGGCTGGAGGGGGATGGCCCCAGACTGTTGGCATGGCGACTGAAGCATGGCTGGAACAATGTCGGCCCTCCAGAAAGCCTGGGCTATGCCACGGAAAGTTCCAGTCAGTTTTGCAGCAGCTTTGGCTTGTAAAACTCCCATTCCATCTCCCAGTGAAGCGATCGTTTTGTGACCTCCAGAGTTTATCACAGAAAGTACAAGACATTAAGTTCATTACCGACTGTAAGGCATTTCAGCAAACAATAATTAGCAGCACTTAAAAGATATTCTGTAGCCTGAAACACTAAATCTGTGGGTATAGAACAGCCAGCCGCGGAGCACATGTGTGTGTAACAGTATCAATATTGAAAGCCCCCACTGTGATGAGCCATAGCAAAGCATTTTTAGTCGACATACTTTTGGGATCGCTAATGATTAATTAGTGTGTATCATAATGTAAAGCAAATGTCACCTCTGCTACCTGGGGCTGCTGTCATTCGAGAGGGGAGCTGTTGGCGGCGGCAGAGGCTGAGCAGATCCCAGCCTGCCATCTCGCGGGCACCGCACTGCGCTCCGCACCGCGCTCCGCTCAAGCGGCCCCGCACGGCTCCGCACAGCCCCGAGCTCCGCACAGCCCCGCACGGCCCCGCGCTCCGCTCCGCACAGCCCCGCACAGCCCCGCACAGCCCCGAGCTCGCACCGCGCTCCGCTCCGCACAGCCCCGCACAGCCCCGCACAGCCCCGCGCTCCGCACCGCGCTCCGCTCCGCACAGCCCCGCACGGTCCCGCACAGCTCCGCACAGCCCCGCACGGTCCCGCACAGCCCCGAGCTCGCACCGCGCTCCGCTCCGCACAGCCCCGCACGGTCCCGCACGGCTCCGCACAGCCCCGCGCTCCGCACCGCGCTCCGCTCCGCACAGCCCCGCGCTCCGCACCGCGCTCCGCTCCGCACGGCCCCGCACGGCCCCATACGGCCCCGCACGGCCCCGCGCTCCGCTCCGCGCTCCGCTCCGCACAGCCCCGCACGGCCCCATACGGCCCCGCACAGCTCCGCTCCGCACAGCCCCGCACAGCCCCGCGCTCCGCACCGCGCTCCGCTCCGCACAGCCCCCGCTCCGCACAGCCCCGCACGGCCCCGCACGGCCCCGCACAGCCCCGCGCTCCGCACCGCGCTCCGCTCCGCACAGCCCCGCACAGCCCCGAGCTCCGCACAGCCCCGAGCTCCGCACCGCGCTCCGCTCCGCACAGCCCCCGCTCCGCACAGCCCCACACGGCCCCGCACAGCCCCGCACAGCCCCGCACAGCCCCACACGGCCCCGCACAGCCCCGCACAGCCCCGCACAGCCCCACACGGCCCCGCACAGCCCCGCACAGCCCCGCACAGCCCCGCACAGCCCCGCGCTCCGCTCCGCACAGCCCCCGCTCCGCACAGCCCCACACGGCCCCGCAGGGCCCCGCGCTCCGCACCGCGCTCCGCTCCGCACAGCCCCCGCTTCGCACAGCCCCGCACGGTCCCGCAGGGCCCCGCGCTCCGCACCGCGCTCCGCTCCCGCAGCGTCCCCGGGCAGCGGCCGCGGCTCCCCGCGCTGCAGAGCGGCCCCGAAGCAGAAAAGGCTCCAGCACCAAAAGTTCCGCTCGCTGTCCGGGGGCACCGCCCGGGAGGAGCGGCCGCGGAGGGCGCAGGAACCGCACCGAGGTGTCTGACAGCGGCGGAGCCGTGTCCGTACGCACGGCCATCGGGAGCCTCAGAACAGCATCGTTAGCCATGGTTTCTCCTTAACCAGCCTCATTATTTGAAGGCGCTGCAGTTGAGGCAGTTTGCGACACAGCCACGGAGCAAAGGCTTTTCACTGGGGAAGTCCATGAATTTCCTCTCTGTGCATGGAAACCACATTGCACATACTCCTGTGTAAATTCACAGCACTGTGCTTTATCCCACCCCACTCTTTCTTTTCATTCCTCAAGAGCTGCAAGCTTTCAGTATAAATTATATAATTTTATAAATATTTGTTGTTCATTTTTAAAAATAGCTCTCTGGGAATTGTTACTAACCGAGAGGAAACACTGCAGATGTAGTCCCACATTAAGATCTAGAAAAGCAGATTTTTCTGTTTGCAATGAGAGAGTGCCAAGGTATATCTCTTTGCAGGCTCAGCCTAAAAGTGTTGGTTTATTGATTTTTACAAAAACCAGGGGTGCCACAGCTGAACTAATAAACATTTCCTATTCAGCATCATTTCATACAAATGGCTGAACTGATGATTTCAACTTATGAATTTGTCCTCTAAAACTGCAGTATTAAATTTTGTAATTCTACTGTCAAAAAACAAACAAAAAAAGGCAATATGACATTACAGCTGTGGATCCGTTAATACTGTAATCAGATATCACTAATCTGGACGATTTGTGTGAACTCAATACAGTTGCAGCTCAACTTCAATTTGAAAAGGGTAAGATTTGTTTGATTTATCACATTTTTTTGTGCGTGCAAGTTGAAAAGCGTGCTTGATTTCCGCTATAAATTGTATCCATGCCTCATCACTCCATATTTTTAGAGGTATGCTGACATCCTAAGCACAGTAGGATCTATTCTTGACATCTTAAAGCAGCTTTTATAATTTATGTGGATGTTTGATACAACATATTTTTTCAATCTGTAGTGTGGGAGGGTCATGAATTTGAGCTTTCATTTCCCATACATTCTAGCAATAGCTAATTTTAAAATGTAAACTTTATAGCTTGCATATATTTTCCAATTCTTTGCCTAAACTATATAATGGTAACTTACTGTGCAATTGATAAATTTCTTAGGTAAATAGTAGTAGCTGTAGTGGACAGAATTGTCAGACTTTTATCTACCTAATTGCCAGTATGCGTTTGATTAGTTTTGATCTTTTGCTACTTATCGTAGCAGATTAAAAAACTTACATTTCATGTTGCTATTTTTTAGCAAATAAAATTCATGGAAATATTCTATTACATGTCAGACAATACTGTGGTTGTCTGGTAAATAAATAATACTTAAAATGACAGTCTTGTTACTGAGACAGACACAGAGAATAGCAAGGGATGGGAATTGGTGCAGCCAAATTATAAACATCTCTTTGCTGATAATCATGACCATGAAGAGGGAATTTTCACTTAAATATCTATTTATATCTATTTATAGATGTTAATAGATACTAATAGATATTTGATATCTATTGATTAACCTGTCCAGAGTGAAAAGCAACTACTGAAATATTGCTCAATTTCTGTGTGATTTTACTATTTTATTTGATTTTATTCAAGATTCTGTTTGTGTTCTGCTTTTATGTTTATTTCAGCAAGAACTTGGCAACCTAGAAATGGCAAAATCCAAGGGATACTTCCCTTTCCATCATATCTCTTAATCCCTTTATGGAAGCAGAATGTGTATCTAGTCTAATGTGTTGTTTCACAGGGTAGATGTTTTCTTCTTAAAATAGCTGAGATTTGTCTTACACTAAAATCTCTAAGAAAGAATGCAAAAGAAAGGCACGGGAATTTCATAACAGTTATGGATCTTCTGGTTATTCTGACTGTACACTCCTGACCCTGTTTTCCTTGTCACTTAGGAGATTTTCGGGGTGGGTTACAGGGGTTCAGGAGCACTTGGGCAATCACAGCACCGGGACACGGAGCCGTTCCCTGATTCTGCTCTGCATGGACCAGGGCAGGGCTGGGCAAGGTTTTGTTCCTCCCGGGGGGGGTGTGGGGTCCCTGTGGGGTCCCTGGGCACTGCAGGGCCGGGATAACCCCTGCAGGTCCCTCTGGGGTCCCTGGGGGTCCCTGGGCACTGCAGGCTGTGCAGCAGGGCCGGGATAACCCCTGCAGGTCCCTTTGGGGTCCCTGCAGGTCCCTGGGCACTGCAGGCTGTGCAGCAGGGCCGGGATGAGCCCTGCAGGTCCCTTTGGGGTCCCTGGGCACTGCAGGCTGTGCAGCAGGGCCGGGATGAGCCCTGCAGGTCCCTTTGGGGTCCCTGGGCACTTCAGGCTGTGCAGCAGGGCCAGGATAACCCCTGCAGGTCCCTCTGGGCTCCCTTTGGGGTCCCTGGGCACTGCAGGGCCAGGATAACCCCTGCAGGTCCCTCTGGGGTCCCTGGGGCTCCTGGGCACTGCAGGCTGTGCAGCAGGGCTGGGATGAGCCCTGCAGGTCCCTTTGGGGTCCCTGGGCACTGCAGGCTGTGCAGCAGGGCTGGGATGAGCCCTGCAGGTCCCTCTGGGGTCCCTTTGGGGTCCCTGGGCACTGCAGGCTGTGCAGCAGGGCTGGGATGAGCCCTGCAGGTCCATTCGGGGTCCCTTTGGGGTCCCTGGGCACTGCAGGCTGTGCAGCAGGGCCGGGATGAGCCCTGCAGGTCCCTCTGGGGTCCCTGGGGCTCCTGGGCACTGCAGGCTGTCCAGCAGGGCTGGGATGAGCCCTGCAGGTCCCTTTGGGGTCCCTGGGCACTGCAGGCTGTGCAGCAGGGCTGGGATGAGCCCTGCAGGTCCCTTTGGGGTCCCTGGGCACTGCAGGCTGTGCAGCAGGGCTGGGATGAGCCCTGCAGGTGCCTGTGGGGCACACCCTGGCAGGGGGAGCTCCTGTCACAGGGAGCGGTGCTGTGGTCCCCAGGCAGGACCTCCCTCACCTGGACACTTCATGGGAGGGATCACCCCAATAATCAGAGTTACAGCCCTGCTCTGCTCCTGTGCTGGGGAGTGGGCTGCGAGGGAGAACGGGGAGGATACAGGAGAGCTCAGGTGGCAGGGCAGGGCTGGCACAGCGCTGGGACTGCACCCCTGGACCTGCCTGGGGCTCCCCTGCCCTCCGGGGCTCCCCTGCCCTCTGTGATTCACCTGCTGGGGGCTGCCCAGGGTGTGCCCACCCAGGTCTGTCACGCTGTCATGTGTCTGCTGGGAACACAATCTGATATTGCTTACATGCACAGCCTGTGATACGATGTGTTCAGAACTATTCTGCATATTCTATTAATATTTAAGGTGTAATTATATTATTAATGCTTTACACAAAGAGAGCGTAGCGGTAGCTTGTGTTAACTGGATGTATTCTCCACCTGAGCACTCACTCGCTCTTCCCTGGACCTGCCACATTCTGAGCATGAAGGAACACAGATTTCTCTGTCCAAAGGCCAGCTTTGCAGAGTCTGTGTATGTTTAATAAAGTGCATTCACTGATTTTTCACTTCACTGTGTGAAGACACTACACAAGGCTGAATGCTGAGTTTCATAGACATATACTGCTAAAATTGCCTTGCCTATTATAAAGATAAAAATATCTTTTTGTTCAAATGTTCTGCTTGCTTCTTTACAAATGAAGGAGTTAAATACTGAAAGGCAGGTGGATGCTGTAACTACTTTAGAAAAAGATGAATAGGGCTGATGGCTAAAGCTACAGGGAATCTATTGAAGGTCCAGATGCAGACATGGCTCTCACTCTACACACAGTTCAAAGTGGGATGAAGCTGCCTGGTTAATTGGCTATGAAATAACTAACCTCTGGGAGAAAATTGCCCTTGTAGTTAATTGCTTGTGTTCAGGGTAACATGTAGCCACCTGGCTGATTAGTGCCCTCACCTATATTTACACCCACCCGTGTTTAAATGCAGGCAGCATTGTCAGGCTGGCTGTGTGCATTCATCTCGTGGCCCTCATGGATTAAAGAAAATATGGCCATCAAGGTCAGTATTGCTTTTCATTCTTCTTTTATCTCCTTCTGAATCCCCCATTTCTCACATAAGAAGAGCAAATTCAATCCTAAAGTAAATCCGTAGGCTTTAGCAGAACAGTTGTGGAATGGATTTTGCCACAGTTGTTTAGTTTGGTCGTATTGCAGGATCATCTGGGCTGGAGTGGGGAAGTAGAATCTGACAGCCTAATGGAAGCCAGAAGGCAAGGCTGGTGAATGAGTGGAAGGAAAGCAAAGTGCTGAAATACAGACAGGAAGTTGTGGTGTTTTTGTGATGGAAAAATCTGTGGGAATAGGTCACACAAACGCCACTCAAAGAAGATATTAAACTTCTCTGAGGGGGACAGATGGAGAGGAGGGAAATTATAAACAAGTTGCATGTAGAATTGTGTGACTTAAAATGGTTTTGTGCTCTTCTGCCGCTTGTGTTCGGGAGTGGGGCTGGGCAGTGTCCCCTGGCCCCTCTGAGCCAGCTGTGCTGAGCCCCTGGGCTCCCTCCTGAGCTGGGCAGTGCCCTCGGGGCTGTTCTCTGCTGGGAGATGCTCAGTGTGCAGCACGGGAGAGGCTGTGGCAGGTAAATGTCAAAGGAGTTTCTTCTGACACCACTTCCTTCCCAGTGCTTTTTTACTGTCGATTGTTAGCGTTGCCACTTCCCATCTGTCATGGATTTGCCGATGTTTTCCTACTTTTAGAGCAGAAGAGCTGCTCCCCACACCTTCACTGAGCTCTGATAGGTGGGCAACCTTGGGTCCAGGCAACAGGAATGTTCCACAAACCTGTGCTGTAGATGACGTGTGATGTACAGTGGCTGACTGAGCAGAGTTCCAGGCTGTTCCTTTGTTCTCAGGATGTGCCCTGTTTATTCAGACAGTGCATATGCCACAGGTGGTCACACAGAAGTAGTGATGGAGTTATGAATGGAAGCAAACCCATGGGACAAAGGGGTTTTTCTACTTTTGCTTAGCTGGCTAGGAGTCTGGCACTTGTCTAAGCTTGTCATTCAGGGTCCTCCACCTATGAGCTCTCCACCTCCAGAGCGAAATTCATCTCACCTGTGTTAGGGGGGAGCCCTGCTGTGTGTCTCCATGAGCACCGAGGAATCGCAGACAAAAAGCTCAGACAGCTGGGTTTTCCACAGCCCAGTGTTCAGCAAGGTTAATTCATCCTGAATGATTCATCTGTCCTGCAGCTCTCTACTGAGAGAGACACCTCCTTTTCAGTCTCAGAGTCCTGCTCAGACTGACAGTCTGTAAACACTCTGGCTGTGCTTGGGGAGATCACGAGGTTTAGGGAGTGGTTCTGCCTGTGGAATCTAAATCTCTCATGCTCTAAATCCTGTAGAACAAACTTCAGTTTAACATTTTAGCCCTTTCTAATACTTCACTGTTTTCTTTTACATGAATATTATTTTACTCTTTCATTTACTTAGCTGAAATGTAAACTTTGTAAAGAGAAATGAACACTACTTCTTTTACTGATAAAGATTGTAGTAGAGTTGAAGGTATAGGGAAGCTAAATGGAAACCTTGCTCCAATAGGATGCAGCAGATTCTGTGAGAATTGTGACAGGAGAGTGAGATTAACACATCACAACTCTAAGTGATAAGGACCTGACGAGGGTAATTTCCTTCACACATTTGTACAAGGATCTACATATACAGAACTTGAACTTGAGAGATAACACAGACATAAAATATACATAAAAATGGTGTGACAGAAAAAGATTATGTTAACAACTATTTCCCAGTCTGTAAAATGTGGGGAAAGTGCATAAATTCATGGGCTGGTATGAGAAATTGTCTCCCTTAACTCTATTGTGTTATAATGAGGACCTTCCACTTGTATTAAAAATGGAGCCTTTTGAACCTAGCAACAAAAAGGGTCCATTTGTATTAAAGATTTGTTTAAGGATGGGCATTTAAAATCGTTTGACCAATTTGTAGAAGATTTTAATATTCCTGGAGCTCAGTTTTCCCGTTTCCTTTGGGTAAGACATGCTGTTCTTTGTGAATTAAAAGAAGGTATAGAAATGCAAATGTAGCAGATTGAAAAATTGTTGTACAAAGAGGCTGTCTCACTAAATTGATTTCAAGGCTACATAGGACATTGTCAGTATCCTTAGACAAAGGCAAATTGGAACTTAAAGAGAAAAATGAGAGAGATTTAGGTAGAAATCTTAATATACAAGAATGGAAACAGACAGTTTAATAAAGTGGATTTGTATGAAAATAAGACATTGGGTTGTTCAATTTAATTACATCCTATTCAGAGAACCTACTTATGCCCTCTAAAATGGCAGAAATATAGAAAGAGATTGCTACTGTGCTATAATAACAGCAAGGTGCAGCATAGGGGGTAATGTATACATGTACTTAGGTATTGTATGGACATCAAATGTTTTCACAAAAAGGTGTCAGGAATTCTGCAAAATGAGACCTTTTGGTGTGTTTAGATTGAAATTTAAAGACTTGTTGATTATACCAGTGGGAAAGAGATATTTTTTGTTGCGTTTCAAGGAGTTTTTAACAATTTCTTCCTGTGTTTAAACATGAAGACATTAGAAGGCCAGAGGAGAGAGGTGGTCTGTGTTATCTGTGGTAGAATATTTAATTTATTCTGTGCTTCAGCATTTTATTATTAAATATTGCACAAGAATAGTGAACAGAAGAAAATCACTTTAAGCTTGTGAAGTGTATGGGTTGGGTGGAAGTGGAGGCTGGATAAACAGGTAGGCAATGAAGACACTGAGATGTGGCCAAGACACAGCATTACTCTGTGAAAAGAAGTGAAAATATCCAGGAACTGCAAAGCTATTACCGTGCAATTTCTCAGGGGGATAGTAAGATAAAATACTAAAGAAACACTGAAATAATAATTAAAAGAATATCTAGAGTTTTGAAACTTTTTCCTGATATCTGAGTTTAGAAAATCTTGGTTCTGCATGTTGAACGGAGTTGGTGCTGTTGTTAATTAAGTTGTTAATTCAGCTTTGTGAGAGCTGGTCAGTCGTCCCTAGCACGGGTGGAGCCTGGCTCACAAGGACAGGTCCTTCGCCATGGCTGGCACGTGCTGGGGTTTCTGTTTGTGACACAAACGGCCCAGGAGGTTCCTGCAGTGACAAACTCCCCTGCGCCATTCCCTGCCTGCCAGCCACCTCTGCTCGGGGCTCTGCTGGGGCTCCTCGCCCTTCCCTGCACGTGTGCACTCTTAATCAACAGTGATGAGCCCTGCACAGTGAGACTTCGCCTGGTTTCATTTTTCCTGTGGACTCAAAGTGGTGCCCTGGTGAGGTGTCCTGGGCTGTCCTGGTGAGGTGGCAGCGCTGTCACCACGGGCTGGTCCTGCAGCTCTGTACAGGCTGTTGTGTTTGTCTGCCCTGGGGCCGTGAGCTGCAGGTGGGGAAGGTTTGCAGCTCACACCTGCTCCCCACTTGGGCCAAAGCCTTCTGCCTTAGCTCTGGGACTCGAAATCACACGGGCCACGCGTTCAGTGGGTGTTTTTGTGCCAGAGTGGGGTGGCTGGTGCCTGCAGGCTGTGCAAACACAGCAGCAGAGCAGGACTGTGCTCTTCCAGGACTCCCACAGGAGCCTCGAGCAGGACACAGGGAGAGCTGCACCAGCCAGCCTCTCAGGCTGACCTCAGGGATGGTGCTCTGGAGTTCTCTGGGCAGTTCTGACATCTGTCTGGTTGAAAGCTAAATTTTGCTTTGATATTTCCTACTCATGATTTTCTCCTAGTGAAACTGCAGCACTGTCAGGCACATGTTTTTCACCCACCCAATCCAGCAGATGACAGTGCCACTTCATAAACCCCTGCAAAATGAAAGGGGATATTCTTTATGTTCTATAAAGTTTGTTATTCTTCAGCCAAAGTTGGCTTATTCTTTTCAGTCCTAAATAAATGTGTTTTCCTCCTCCCATAAATAAAAGGCCAACAGTTTATAGAAGGAAACAAAAGGGATGACTTTAAATGTAGCCTTACTAATGAGTTAATCAGCATGTTTGAATGCTAATAAGCACAAGTTGATAACTGGATCATCTCTTTTCTATTGTCCACTGGGAAGCTACATTTAGGAAATTAATTCAAAATTCGTATTTAACTCACTTTGCTTATGAATTAATGTGCATATTTAAATCTACCATGCAACAGTATCTTTGGTTTCTGCTTTTTTTTTTTTCCTGTCTCCTTCCTCCATTAATAATTCTTATTCTCTAATAAAAATTAGAGGAGGGAGGAAACACTACTGATCATGAATTCTAGCACTGTCATGCAAAGATTGCCTCTGGAGCCTGCGATCATTTGCTATTTAAATAAAGGCCTGTAACTCTTGCCTTTGCATTGGGAGTATCTGTTGTCCCTGTGCAGCATCAGTACAGCCTCTCCCTGCTGCCTCGGGGGCAAGGGCCTGGCCTTGGTGCCTGGGGAGTGTCAGTGCTGTGGGCTCAGCCGGGAGGGAGCCCAGGGCCAGGTGTGCTCTGGAAATGAGCCCTTGTAGCTCCTGGCCTTTGCAGGACCAGCAGGAAAGTGTTTGATGCTTGTTTCCTCAAGTGTGCTGCACAGGATTGCTCAGGAGGCTCTGGAGGACTCAGAGAGCAGCCACGGACAGCAGCCCTGGGGAGCCGGAGGCTGCACTGGTGCTTCCTGCAGCCTGGAGGCACCGGGGTGCTCCGGGCAGCTCGGGGATGCTCGGGGCAGGTCAGGGATGCTCGGGGCAGGTCAGGGATGCTCGGGGATGCTCCGGGCAGGTCAGGGATGCTCCGGGCAGGTCAGGGATGCTCTGGAGATGCTCTGGGCAGCTCGGGGATGCTCCGGGCAGCCCGCAGATATCAGCAAGTACAGCGAGAGAGGTGGACCTGAGGAGCAGCTCCCGCTCTACAAATAGATAAAGGTTCCTTGCTGTGAGGGGTGGAGCAGAAGGAAATCTCCCGAGTACAAACGTCGTGTCCGTGGAGTGGATGGAGTCCCTGAGTGTGATCCCAGGAACTGCTGATCGCCAGAACTCCTGACACGGCTCCTGCCCTGTTTGGCAGTAGGAAACTGTTTAGCTTTTCCCGTTATTTTTTTTAGTTACCACTAAAGGCAATACCACAACTAACATTATATCAGGCCAAATTACGCGGGTGTGCTGCTCCTATTTTTTTTTTCTTTCATGCTGTGGCATTTCCTTTCCCTTGAAAACACTCTTTCACTCAGTCTAGCAATTAACTGCTTGAACGGTATAATAAGGAAGCAATTAAGAGGTGACAGAGAAAAATTAACACTCCATTTCACATTAAGGGCCAAGTGAGTATCCTGGCCATTGTGAGTTAAATGTGTCTTTGAAAACCCGTAGTTTGGATTTCTGAATAAGAAGCCAGCTTCATGTTTTTTAGTCTAGAGTCCCAATCTGAAAATGGATGATAACTAATTGGGTGCTGTCTGCTTAAACAGGCTGTATTAATTGCAGTTCTCCTGTAAGTGTCAAGGAAAACAAAATCTTTGTAATGTGTAGGCACAATGTATGCAGCCCTAATTTGAATATGCATGTATCGGGGCAAATAAAGCAAACTACTGCATGCAATGTTGCCATGGCAGGGAGCATTTGCATAATAAATAACAGCTATCATGAGACTTTCTTTATGAAGTTCTCTCCTGTGTTGTCAGCTATAAGAGGCGGCAATAAAGGAGCCAATATTGGGAAAGTAAGAGTTTGTTTTGCTTGCAATTGCAACGCCCCGAGCCCAGCGGCTGTCAGGGATGGGTGCTGTGGTGGAGCGCGGGGCTCGCCCGGCTCTGCACGGCAGCTCCGGCTCATCCGAGAGAGCTCGGGACGAGAGGGCAGAGCCCGGAGCCTCCGAGAGCCTGTGCGGGGCCAGGGCAGGGCCTGGAGCTCTGCTGGGAGCCGGGGTAGAGCCTGGAGCTGTGCCGAGAGCCGGGGCAGGGCCTGGAGCTCTGCTGGGAGCCGGGGTAAAGCCTGGAGCTGTGCCGAGAGCCGGGGCAGAGCCCGGAGCCTGTGCGGGGCCAGGGCAGAGCCTGGAGCTGTGCCGAGAGCCGGGGCAGAGCCCGGAGCCTCCGAGAGCCTGTGCGGGGCCAGGGCAGAGCCTGGAGCTCTGCTGGGAGCCGGGGCAGAGCCTGGAGCTGTGCCGAAAGCCGGGGTAGAGCTTGGAGCCTGTGCGGGGCCAGGGCAGAGCCTGGAGCTGTGCCGAAGCCGGGGCAGAGCCTGGAGCCTGTGCGGGGCCAGGGCAGGGCCTGGAGCTCTGCTGGGAGCGGGGCAGAGCCTGGAGCTGTGCCGAGAGCCGGGGCAGAGCCTGGAGCCTCCGAGAGCCTGTGCGGGGCCAGGGCAGGGCCTGGAGCTGTGCCGAAAGCCGGGGTAGAGCTTGGAGCCTGTGCGGGGCCAGGGCAGAGCCTGGAGCTGTGCCGGGAGCCGGGGCAGGCCCTGGAGCTGTGCCGGGAGCCAGGGCAGAGCCTGGAGCTGTGCCGGGAGCCGGGGCAGGCCCTGGAGCTGTGCCGGGAGCCGGGGCAGAGCTTGGAGCCTGTGCGGGGCCAGGGCAGGGCCTGGAGCTGTGCCGAAAGCCGGGGTAGAGCTTGGAGCCTGTGCGGGGCCAGGGCAGAGCCTGGAGCTGTGCCGGGAGCCGGGGCAGAGCCTGGAGCTGTGCCGGGAGCCGGGGCAGGCCCTGGAGCTGTGCCGAAAGCCGGGGCAGGCCCTGGAGCTGTGCCGGGAGCCGGGGCAGAGCCTGGAGCTGTGCCGAGAGCCGGGGCAGGCCCTGGAGCTGTGCCGAGAGCCGGGGCAGAGCCTGGAGCTGTGCCGAAAGCCGGGGCAGGCCCTGGAGCTGTGCCGAGAGCCGGGGCAGGCCCTGGAGCTGCTCGGGGTACCGCGGGGTGCCGCAGGGTGTCCGGAGCTGTGCGGATGCCGCGGGGTGCCCGAAGCTGCCCGGAGCTCTCGGGGTGCCCGGAGCCTCCGCTCTGCCCTGTCCGGCGGCGCTGAGCCGAGCCCGGGGCTCTGCTCCAGGCTGCACTGGACGATCCCGGAGGGATTTCCAGTCCCGGCCATTCTGTGCTCTGTGGTTCGTGAGCATCCAACAGGTGGGACACGGCAGCGAGGACCGAGCAGCGAGGCTCCGGTGCTGATGCTTTGCATTTTCGAAGCAGCCTAAGGCTCCGAACCTTTGCGCAAGAGCTTTAGCAGTCGAGGCGTCTTGGGAAGGCTCTTGCGCTGGGATGTGCCAGTGAAATCATGGATGTGCCGCTCTAATTCCGCAGGAACTGAGGCTGATTCTGTCTCTCAGAGATGGTCCTTGCCTTTTCCAAAGCTTACTGAAAAATAGCACATTGCTGAAACTTATAAGAGGCTTTTCAGAGTGACTACCTACCAGTGACTAAATGAAGCTGATGCCTGGTTTAGTTTGACATTTGGAATGTACATGGGGGTTTCTGTTTTACTTTTCTATGTGAATTGTATTTAATAACAGATGTAGTCTCTTCACATTATTTTTGCTCTCTTTAATAAATTGTAAGGAATAAGCTGACTATCAGTATTATATGAAAAGTAAGCAATGATTTGCAGGTTTTATTTTGCTCTGAATGTCAGAAATTATACCTTTATCTGGGTCTGTTTTTTAGCTCATGGATGGATCGTGTAATATCTATAGTACGTAATATCTTCTCCTAAACAGAAAAAAAAGTCTCTTCAAACAAGTAACCCCAGATCTCATACAACAGCACAGCATGTGTCAATTCACACTGTGTCATGTGACATGAAACTACTTAACGCAACCTGCCTTGGAGTGACATTTGTATTGCCCATATCATAGAATAAAAAAAATAACACTTTCACAAGTGAGGAATTATCTTTTCCAGTTGATAGTATTTTGCTATTTGCAGGTAAAGTGAAAAACAGGTAAGGGTTAGTGAGCTACCTTGAAAAGAAATGTTACAGTAGGGAAGAGATTTGATAAGGGCCTAACCGTGCTGGCAATGCAAGCAAAAGAAATGGTTCTGTTCATGAAAGGATGCCTCTGTCTTTAGATGTGATTTGAACTGAGGCAGGGGGAAACCCAGAGAGGAAATCTCAGCTTTTGAACAACAGGCTTGTGAGCTAATTAAGGCCGAAATAAGATTTTAAGGAAGGAAAAGAAAACATTATCTATTGCCAAGGACTGAGGGCACGTTTTAACCCCGCAGCTCACGCTGCAGGGGATGGGGAATGCACAGACACCCCAAAGACACACAGGGCACGGGGCAGGAGGCAGTGCTGGGTGTTCTCCTCCCCATCCCAGCTCTGTGCAGGGCTGCTCACGTTGCCTAGAGAGAGGACAGGTCTGAGGTCTGGTCCTACCCTGGAGACATTGAATTTTATGGTTTATTCATAAAATCCTGATTTGATCCACAGCTAAGAGCAGTGAGTCCTGTAAATGCTGGGCAGGCAAGTAGCTTGTGAGTAGTGAGAGTCCCCACAGGCTCTGGCACTTCCTCTGCCCACAGGAAAATCCCCAATCCTTCTGGAGGCTTTTCTATTTACACTGGCTCCTCTTCCTACGCCCAGGAGTCCCTTTGCAGCAGCATCTCATGCTGACGTGCAGCTGTCCCCATCTCCTGTTGCTCTGAAAGCATCTCCTGGTTGTGTGTTCCCAAAAGGCATCAGTGACCCAGGTGTGTCAGCCCCCAGTCCCAGCTGCTCCTGATGCTGTGAGATGTTTTGCACAAGCCCTTTCCTGTAGCCCAGGAGCTGCAAGTGGGTGTTACCTTTCCAAAATGGCCCTGGAAATAACCTGAGAGCTTGAGATGGCAAAACCATCCTGCCGTGGGCAGTATCCCTGCAAGGATTTCTGTGCAGGGCAGGAAATGCCCCCATTTTGGATGAGGCTGGGTGATTTCTGCCAGCTGCCTGGGTGACACTGCTCCTTGGAGGAACTCTGCTCTTCTGGAAATTTCTCAGGGCTGAACAGCAAGGAACACATTCACACTGCGATATTTAAGATCTTTTTGGACAAAACCTTGTAACCTCATTGGTCTCCACAAAGTGACACAGCTCAGAGCAAAGTTGCACCTTGCCAATGTGCTGCTACTTGTGTGTTTCTGTGACTCCAAAGGATGGAGATCTTGGAAAGAGTGATTGCAAATTTATTTCAGCTGTTTTCACAGATTTTTTTGTAACGAAGCCACACAAAGAATCTTGCAGTGAATATTTTTTGCTCTCCTGCCATGGCCCCATGCTGCCACTGCCATGGCAACCACGACATCTCCTCTCCTTCCCCCTCTCCTGTCCTGGGCTGGGGAGGCTCTGGTGCCCCAGCAATTCCTGCCCCTTCCAGCCCCTGGCTCTGCCCTTGCAACCAGGGGAGCAGTCCCATTTCTGCTGGGGGAGCCAGGCAGCGAGGACACAGGAGGCCTCCCAGCGGTCAGCACTTCTCCAAGCGGTGCTTGGCAGGGTCTGGATGAAGCTTTGTGGACTTGTTTACATGCATGGCCACCCCTCATCATTTCCTATTGAAAAGGACAGTTTCAAAGCTCTTTAATCAAATCTTAAAGCTTTAAAGATGTAGTCTATTTTATAGAGGGAATATGTCTTTACTACAAGGGGTGGAAGGCACATATCAAATCTTAGAAATGAAAATAACATGACAATTTTGAAAACCACCATGAAATAAGGATTTATGAGTTTGTTGATCTCCCCTGGGGACCCGGTGCAATGAAAGCAGGAATTGTGCTGACTGGGTGAAGTGAGGAACATGTTCAACTTGGAGGCAAATGGTTTTGCGGCACAAGCCAGGGATAGAGCTCAGCTGTCACTCACACTGTTAATCCCTCAAATCTTTAGTGCTTGAGGATTAATTTCTCTAAATATTGTGCCAAATATAATAGTCTCTCTATCTCCCACACTATTAGACAGCTATGAACTACAAGGAACCTTTTGTCTCCCTAATAGGATTCATCCCTAATTCCAAAGTCATAAAACATGAGTTTAAAATAAAAAAAACCCCATCAAACATTTTCCACAGGTAGAAAGAGAAGAGTAGGACAGCTGTAGAGCCATAATCCTGGGCTCTGCTCCTTTACACCAGCCTACAGCAGGAGCAGGCCAGGGACAGTGGGGCTCGCTTGCTTCTGCTTTAACCTGATACAGAATTGCCAGGGTGACAAAGAAGGGACAGTGATTCAGTGCCCTTCCATTGCCATATCTTGATTTTGGGGGTATGGGTGTACACCAAAATGAACACACTCCAAATGACCCAGCCAATGGGAAAACAAAGGAGAAAACCAAAAATTGAAGTGGTGGCAATGAACATGGTCCAATTTTCAACTCTGAAGGACATTTTGTTCTGAAATATTAGCTCATTTTTACTTTCTGAGAAATCAGACTTGAGACACAGCATTCTGCTTTCATGGCTCCAAATCATTTGAGGTTATTGAGTATTATTCTCATTATATGAACTTTTTCTCCCAGATTGGGATGGCGAACATTGAAAATTAAAAACTAAATAAACTAAATATTAGGTTATTGATAGCTTGGATTCTGGTCAGAACTCCTTAAGCCCAGTATATTACATTTTCATTATAGCTGTTAAAAATGCCATTTCACTCCAAATGATCATTAATTAGCTTGGAAGGTGTGACATGAAATCAAAATCCAGAGTGAGTTAAGACTTTCACACTTTTGCTTTTAGGTGAAAGTGGATATAAAAATAGAGGAACATTGGATGCAAATGGTCTCACTGCTGTAGTTCCCAGAGTCTAAGAATAAATGGATATCTTTCTATAGAAGTGATCTAATGGGATTTTGAAATGAAAAGGTTTTCTTTATTGGAACATTAACTAGATCCTTTGAAAAAATGGAAAGCTGAAAATTTTGGTCTGTCAGCACCTGAGTAAAGATAGAAAACCTGTTATATCTGTGTTAAAAGTAGAAAAGATCGTGTAACTAGAAATGGAAGAAGTCAGCGAAAATTAGAAAGAAAGGAGGCTGGTTTTAAAGTGAGATTAATTAACCATTGAAGGAGCATCCCAAGGGGCATGGTACCTTTCCCTGCACTTCAAGTCTGTAATTCATTACAGGATATATATGTGGTGTGCAGGGTGCAGGTGTGCAGGATGCAGGGTGCAGGTGTGCAGGGTGCAGATGTGCAGGGTGCAGGTGTGCAGGATGCAGGGTGCAGGGTGAAGGTGTGCAGGGTGCAGATGTGCAGTGTGCAGTGTTCAGGGTGCAGGTGTGCAGGATGCAGTGTGCAGGTGTTCAGGGTGCAGGTGTGCAGGATGCAGTGTGCAGGTGTGCAGGGTGCAGGATGCGGTGTGCAGGTGTGCAGGGTGCAGGTGTGCAGGATGCAGTGTGCAGGATGAAGTGTGTGGTGTGCAGGTGTGCAGGATGCAGGTGTGCAGGGGGCAGATGTGCAGGGTGCAGGTGTGCAGGATGCAGTGTGTGGTGTGCAGGATGCAGGTGTGCAGGGGGCAGATGTGCAGGGTGCAGGTGTGCAGGATGCAGTGTGCAGTGTTTCAGGGTGCAGGTGTGCAGTGTTCAGGGTGCAGGTGTGCAGGATGCAGTGTGCAGGATGCAGTGTGCAGGTGTGCAGGATGCAGTGTGCAGGTGTGCAGGTGTGCAGGTGTGCAGGATGCAGTGTGCAGGTGTTCAGGGTGCAGATGTGCAGGGTGCAGGTGTTCAGGATGCAGTGTGCAGGATGCAGTGTGCAGATGTGCAGGTGTGCAGGTGTTCAGGATGCAGTGTGCAGGATGCAGTGTGCAGGTGTGCAGGGTGCAGATGTGCAGGGTGCAGGTGTGCAGGATGCAGTGTGCAGGATGCAGTGTGCAGATGTGCAGGGTGCAGGTGTGCAGGGTGCAGATGTGCAGGTGTGCAGGTGTGCAGGATGCAGTGTGCGGTGTGCAGGTGTTCAGGCTGCAGATGTGCAGGGTGCAGGTGTTCAGGATGCAGTGTGCAGGATGCAGTGTGCAGGTGTGCAGGGTGCAGATGTGCAGTGTGCAGGTGTGCAGGATGCAGTGTGCAGGGGTACAGGTGTGCAGGATGCAGATGTGCAGGGTGCAGGTGTGCAGGATGCAGAGGTGCTGCCCCGTGCAGCTGGAGCCCAGGGCTCCCTTGGGAGCTCCCTCAGAGCAGGATGTCCCCGGCTCTGCAGCAGGGCCTGACTTTGCCCTGTGCTCTGCACTTGTCAGGTTTTCCTCACCCCTCCCTGCTGCTGCTGCTGCTGCTGAGCCCCTGCTAACCTGAAGGCATTAGAGAAATTGGCTGGAAAGCTCAAATCCTTCTTGGGGGTCAGGAAGAAGAGTCTTACAAATAACAAAGAAGAAAATAGGAGTCAATGAGACACACAATGGTAGGAGGAAAATATTCTCTTTTACAAAATCCAGCGATTGAGGGAATTCCCCAGAGGAAGGAGAGTAAGGTGCTTCCTGTGTGACAGTGAATGACAGCTTTTTTGTGTACTGTGCCTCGACAGTTACATTTTCTGAGATGGCAGTGAGAAAGGGGACGCTAACTCTTATTGCTAACTCACATCCCAGTTCTCCATGTTCTCCATTTCTAATCCAGATCTTCCCCTGCTTCCACTGAATCCTGCACAGGCCTTCGCTGCATAATAAGATCAGAATGACTAAAAGACCATGAAAAAAGGACTGGACCATCTTTCTGCTCCCTGCCCTGAAAAGGAGCATTCCCAGCTCCCTCTGTAGCACCTGCTGCTGCAGTGATGGGTCAGCAGCAGTGGGAGCCACGATTCCCAGTGGCACCAGGGGTTCAGCATGGAAGCACAGCATGCTGGGGTGGCACTGGGAGGTGTCCGGTGCTGTTTGATGGGATCATGGACTCTGGGTCTGCAGTCCTGCACCCGGGCAAAGGGAGCACACAGCCAGGCAGAGTGTGGGGAGCTTTGTGAGGTCCCAGTGATCCCCAGGAATGCCAGGCCCTCCTCAGCCCCCGTGATTGTCTCTGGTTTGCAGTGGCAGCCCTGCCCCAGGGAGCTCCTCCTGGTCCTTCAGCCCTTGGGGTGGATGCAGGGCTCTCAGCACACACTCCCCCATCACAGCCCAGAGAGAGGCAGCAGTGAGTGCCAGACCCCATCCTCCTGGTTCAGGCACAAGGCACTGAAAAGGGACAGGAACTGGCTGCAGTGCCTGATCCTGGAAATTCTGACTCCTGTGTGCATTTACATATTTTATGGGTTCAGGCCTTTTTACAGTCTGCAGCCACCTCTGCCTGTTCCACTCTTTCCCATGCAGGGATGGGACTTATTCTACCTAATACCTGCCGCAGAGTCTTTATGTTTCCTTCTGATGAAGGAAAAATGGATCTAAAAGGAGCTGGCTAAATGGAATCTGCAGGTTTGGAGTGTGTGTGCAGCCTCTCAGGCAGCAGTCAGTGATCTTGGGGTGAGGTTTGGTGAAAGAGCTCGTGTTGGTTTTTGGAGGTTACAGCTCCTTGCCAGAGCCATCCCCAGACGCTCTGCCTCCTTCCCCTGACTCTCTAGTTCAATATCAAGTTTGCTTTTGTCTTGTCTTATTTTCCTTCCCTTTTCCCAGGGAGCCTTGCTGGCTGAATTCCTGGTGGTTTTGATGCCTGGTTCACAGCTTTGGCTTGTGAGGTGCTGCAACAGGGAGGCTGATGTAAGTCCAGCTCTTGTTCTTTAATTCTGTTCTCTAAATTCAGCTTAATGGGGTAACAGATAAAAAACCCCAGCCCTCCCTGCAGGACTCGTGATGGCCTTGATCTTTGTGTTTTTTCAGCTCCAGCCCCATAAACCTTCGAAGCTAACCCTGCAGCTGCATCCTGCTAGGCTCTCCCACACAGGTCAATCTCATTTCTAGTTTTGATTGTTACAGTTTAAAGATAGAATTTCCCTTTCTTGCTTCACAGCATTCAAATGCTAATTAGTTCCCTTAAATGTCTAGGAAGTTATCCCAGTTTACACATATATGGTTTATTAACTCATGTTCATTTCAAACCTGTTCTTTGATGTAGGCTAATGGAATTATTCTTTTAGAATCTCTTTAAAAGGTGACTTCTCTTTCTTTCTTGATGGATAGTGTTTCTCTGAAGCACATTTGTGAGTGTTTGCCTTTGGAAAAAATACTTTCTTTTCATGGGTTAATGCTGAGTACTCCTGGATGTTCATACAACAGATAAAAATTTGTTTTCTTTTTGCAGCAACTTACTTTTTAGACTTCACACTTTTACTCTTTGCTGAAAAAAATATTTCTTTTAGCTCCCTTTCCATAGCTAATAAGATGGCACAGACCAGGTTTGCAGAAATGCATCTGCCTAGAGAATATGGCCGTGAGAGCCAGCATTTGTTTCCAGCTGGTTTCTTGTCATTAGCTTTTAATTTCAACAAGTACCTGCTTGTGCCTCTCCTCTTTTCCCCCACCTCAGGTATTTCGCGCTGTTATTGTGATTGTCAGTTCTGTTCTGCTTGAAATGTTTCCATATATGTTGCCATGGTTACGGGTGCCAGAATTGGAAATAAATGAAGGGGGTATCGAGGCACCGGTGTGACTCTGATGGAGGCTTAGCACTAAGATGTTAGCTATTATTTTGCTGGAGTCCATGATATTTGATGATGGATCCATTTTAATAGAATATTTAAATGCTTGCCTGAATATAGATTGCACTAAAATGGAATTATGTAGGACTGGGTTTTAAATAAATTAATTTTTTTCCTTTTTAATGAGTACACAGCCTTTGGGACAGTCTGCACATGAGCAAATAGTGTCTAGAACATTTACTGCATAAATGGTATGAATGTATTTGACTACATCTACTGCTGCAGCAGGGCTGAGTACTGAGTACAACTCTTCAGAAAAGTTCAAAGCAATAAGAGAAGAAATTTTTCGGAAACAGCTGCTTCAGAATGGTTTCTTATAGCTGACTGAGGAAAATACTTGGAAATTAGGTGGATGCTGTCTCTTTTACAGTCTGTGCAGCAGTACCAACTGCTTGCTAAGTCTTGTGGGAGGTTTCTGGTGGAGGTGATGTGATGGTTTTCTGCAAACCAGAGATCTCTCTTCTGTTTCTCATTTTCTGGGCTTGAGACTGCATTGGAAGCTCAGCAAAGTCACTGGAGGAATTCCCAGTGACAACAGTGAAATTTGAATTGAATCTTAGGTCAGCTGTTTAGCAACCTTTTCCCACATTGTTCAAAGTGACTTTAGTCTGTTTTAGGTGCTCTTCTCTTTCAGGTTGTCTCGGTCAGCCAGACCCTCTGCATCTGTGGGAAATGTGTTTGATGTGTTTAACACATGGCATGGGCAAAACATGGGAACACTGCTAAATGTCTAAAATGGGCAGTAACATGTCCTGCTTGTCCCAGAGAAAGTTCCTGCTCTTCCTCCCTGTGAAGGGCTGGCTTCTCCTTTATTGGTGCTATCTGTCCCCACTGCAGTCAGCTGAAAAACTCCTGCTCATGTGAAAGAATGTGTGTGTATGTGTGAATATGCACTTGTTTATACACCCATACAGTTATGAATGTGCAATTAAATCTTTATATTTTTGAAGTAGCTTTAAAATAAGCTGTGGCTTTCTATTTTCTGAAATGTTATTTTGAGGCCAGCAGAAAGAAGCCAAAGAGTTTGGTATCCCTCTAGTGTTGAGTAGTGATTATAATTGGATGGTAATAGTAACATGAGATTTAACTGAAGATTGAGGTTTTTACAGTAACTCAGTTCAGCATGTCAAATGCAGGAAACTGCAGCAAATGCAGGCAGTTGCTGTATTCATCCTTTCCCTGAATTTGTATCTTCATTTCTCCCTAACCCTTCCTCTAGGAACCTCTCACCAAGGGTATTCCCCCTTTAGCCAGGCCAGAGCCTTTCAGAGTCCATAAGTGCTGAGGTTTTCCCTGGTGCATCCAGTTAAAAATGTGAAGTTCTACTTCTTAATTATGGTTGTGGCCACCTTTGTGTAGCTCTGGCCTCGATGGAGGGGCAGAGGCTGCAGTGCTTGCACTGGGTGGAGGAGCTGCTGCAGAGGGCCAGGGTAGCTCTGCACACCACGGAAATTTGCTCTGCAGCCCCTGAGCATGCCCTGCTCCTCTCTGAACTCTGCTCCACCAGCTGGAGACCCAGAGCTGAGCCCTTCTGAGTGCTTTGTCCTCTGTCCCTTTGTCAGTCTGGGCTGAAATGTTTAACTCTGTACTGCAGAGACTGCCTGGGGAAGCTGGGGAGCAGCATCTGCTTTGTCTGAGCTCAGCCAACACCCCCAGCCCCCCCAAACCACGGGGTCACATTTGCCTGTGAATTTGCAACTGCCTGTCTGTAGGTGGAGGGACACACGTGTGCAGGATGAAAGGAGCTGATCAGAGTCAGTTTGCACAAACTCTGTCAACAAAGCAGCATCTGCTGGGCTCTCTGGACCCTTCCCTGGGCACCACCACCCCGAATTGTTGTCAAACTGGTGTTTTTTCCTTGACACGGGATATTTACAGCTCGAGGTAACACTGCTCATCTCCCCATGAATGAGCAGAGCTCAATTCCGTGCTTGCTCCAGAATTTGGACCCTGGTTTGTGCCTGGTGGAAGGCTCTGGCAGGAGCCAGGGCTGCACAGGACAACAACGACAGCTAGTGGCTCAGGGAGTTCTTTCCAGAAGTGCTGAAACGGGGAGGGAGAGGCTGAGCGTTCAGACAGGCTGAGCGTTCGGACAGGCTGAGCGTTCAGACAGGCTGAGCGTTCAGAGAGGCTGAGTGTTCGGACAGGCTGAGCGTTCAGAGAGGCTGAGCGTTCGGACAGGCTGAGCGTTCAGGCAGGCTGAGTGTTCAGAGAGGCTGAGCGTTCGGACAGGCTGAGCGTTCAGAGAGGCTGAGCGTTCAGACAGGCTGAGCGTTCAGACAGGCTGAGCGTTCAGACAGGCTGAGTGGTCAGAGAGGCTGAGCGGTCAGAGAGGCTGAGCGTTCAGAGAGGCTGAGTGTTCAGACAGGCTGAGCGTTCGGACAGGCTGAGCATTCGGACAGGCTGAGCGTTCAGAAAGGCTGAGCGTTCAGAGAGGCTGAGCGTTCAGACAGGCTGAGCGTTCAGACAGGCTGAGCGTTGAGACAGGCCGAGCGTTCAGAGAGGCTGAGCGTTCGGACAGGCTGAGCGTTCGGACAGGCTGAGCGTTCAGAGAGGCTGAGCGTTCAGAGAGGCTGAGCGTTCAGACAGGCTGAGCGTTCAGAGAGGCTGAGCTGTCAGAGAGGCTGAGCTGTCAGAGAGGCTGAGCTGTCAGAGAGGCTGAGCGGTCAGAGAGGCTGAGTGTTTGGAGAGGCTGAGCTGTCAGACAGGCTGTGTTCACCCTGCCAGGGAACAATTCCTTCCTGATATCCAATCTAAATCCACCCTCCTTCAGCTTAAAGCCATTCCCTGTGTCCTGTCCCTCCATCCCTTGTCCCCAGTCCATCTCCAGCCCTCCTGGAGCCCCTTCAGGCCCTGGCAGGGGCTCTGAGCTCTCCCTGGAGCTGCTCCTCTCCAGGTGAGCACCCCCAGGTGTCCCAGCCTGGCTCCAGCCCTGGAGCAGCTCCATGGCCTCCCCTGGCCCCTCTCCAGGTCTGGACTGTACAGAAATGCACACAGGAGCTCAGTTTTGTTTCCTGTAAGCTCTCTGTGGTTCCAGGCATTACCCAAATGCCAATCTGCAATCCTGAGTTTTCTCTGGCTCAGCTGGTGTGAGGAGAGTCCTGAGCAAGGACAGCTGAAGATCATCAGCTGAACACCTAATGCAAAAGCTACATCTTGTGTTAACAAGAACCTAATTATTTCCAGATGGCCACAAGATAAAATAAGGACAGTTCTCTGGTCAGGGCATCCCTTTGGCTCCAGAGGCCTGCACTGATTTCTCCTGTGGGAAAACTCCTTTCCAGGTCCCCCCAAATCTTTCAGGTACAAAATTGCTTGGTTTTCAATTCAAAGAATGATTATTATGTATGTGGTTAATGCATAGCTGGGTCCTAGCTAGGAGGGAAGAAAGAGGAATTTCCTTATCTTTAAGGCAACTATTAGGTTATATATAGCAAGGTGTCATATCAGCAAGGTATCATATCCAAAACTAAGAGAAAAAGAAAGATGCTTTTCATGTTAAACAACTTTACGAGTGCAGTTCTAGGGGCGTTTTGTCCTCTGTTCTGTCCTGTTCTGCCTGGAAACGAAACAGTTGTAGTCATTTCTGCAGTGTGTTAGTAGGTGGCAGTCTTGGTCCAGTTTTGGAACAGTGAAGTTCCTCCCTCCCTGCCGTGGGCTGGGCACGCTCGGGCTGCTCCCGGACATGCAGGGGGATCCCTGAGCACCCTGCCCGGTGCCTGACGGCTCAGGCAGCCCCTGGAGGTTTTTAAGGTGAAACTGAAACCCACAGAGAGGTGACATCACCAGGGTTAAGGTGTAGATGGGGATTTTTAGCAGTAATTACTCCATCTGAACCCCTCCTATAAGCACATTACTGGTTCTGACTCTGCCTCTTGCCTGTGAAAAATGGATAAAATAATTTCCCTGCTTTGGAGGATGATTCTGGGTTATGTGGCAGTGGAACTGTGGACTCAGCTCTGAAAACAGCACACTGGTGCCCCAGCATCTTTCCTCTCTCAGCTGAATCATGTCTCAGGTCTGGGCTAGGAGGAAATGGGAGGGCTTTCTGATCTGGGTTAAAAGCCCTGCTGTGCTCCTGCTGGGACCCTTGCCCAGGGTGATCTGTCTGTGGCAATAGACAGGGCACCTTTCTTGGCTCTCAAAGCTGATGGCTTTGTTTATCATACCAGTAAGTCTTAGCCAAGAGAGATGACTTGCATGTGAGTCCCCTAAAAAAAGATATTTCTAAAGTAGTCACTACAGGTAAACAGAGTAGAACACAGGTGATGGATAGTGAGTTTCCTTCAGCGCAGCTTCATGTACCTGGAATATCACTCCATGAAACTGCCCTGAATCTTGTAGCAGTCATCTGGTGAGTTGCAGAGAAGTGCTATTTTCAGCACAGCATTAATCTAAATGGACATTTCCCAGGCTTTAAAATATTGATTCCTTTGTGCTGTCTCCAGCTGGAGACATCTGTGGCTTTGGGAACTTTAATGCAGCTCCCGAGGCAGGGTTTGGGCAGGCCGGGTCAGTGTTTGGGCAGTGCTGTGGGCACAGCCCTGCAGGGAGCACCAGGCCTGTGTTAAGTGTGTGGCTCCTGTGGTGGGTGAGGGAAGGCAGAGGCAGCTCTGGCTCCTTTTCATTCCTCTTAACAGAGCCTGCTCTTGGAAGCTCCGTCAGGAAAATGGATTCAATCATATCTCTGCACACTCAGGCAATGCCACAGGGCTGTTAATAAAGATTTCAGGCCACGAGGGATATCTGGTCTGGCTTTCCTCCTTGGACAGCATGAGAATGGGACTGGACCTGCTCCCAAATTCTCCTCTCCTCAGCTGGAGTACCTGCTCTGTGCTTTCTTGTTCTTAACCAGCTGCTGAGGAATTTTGTGCCATCCTCTGATTGCTACAGAAAATTGGAGTGGGGAACAGAGGGTAAAATAATAATGCACAAATGAACAAAAAGTATAGTTATGAATCCCTCCTTGTTGGATAAATGTACACTGTGTGATCTCACTTTGCACAGCACTGCAAAGCTCTTCTCATTCCAAAGGCTTGATGGAAGTCACCAGATCCTGGGGCAGATTGCAGAGGTCCTCTGAGGTGGAAGTATCTGCTTCTGGGAAATAAGGCCTCCACTGTTTGTTTCTGCCTTGCTCTCTGTGTTTTGGGAAAGGTTTCCAACAGAAACACTTTAATGGCAATAACTATTGGCCTGTCTCAGCCATCAATAGATCTTTTTGGGGCTTGGTGGTGTTTTTGTAACACGACTGTTGGTGGCTGTGCCAAGCAGGAGGAACAGTGTTCAGGTGTGTGAGGATTTGGCTTTAGGATGGAGTGGGGTCCCTTTAGCAGGGGCTGAGGTTCTTGGGGTGACCCCAGCAGCCCTGGTGGGTGGCAGGCCCTGCTGTCACCCTGCCCTGCAGCCTGGGGACATGGGGGGCAGGAGCCAGCTGTGCAGTGCCAGCGTGGCCTGGGAGGGCAGGAGAAGCTCTGATCTCCTGCTGGGGATCCAGCCGGGCTGTGGCCCTGGGAGCCTGGCACAGGGAATGGTCCCTGCTCCAGCCCGCTCACAGTCAGTGCCGGGTTGTGCTGTCTGCCATAAAACAGGCAGGATTTATGGCTGTGGTGCAAGAGTTGGGTGGTAAAAGTTTTATGGACTTCTGGTGGGAGCCAGAGCTCCAGGGAAGCTGTAAATCTTGGAGCAGTGTCTGCAGCCTCCTGAAGGGAGAGCGTGTCAGGGATTGCAGCAGTGATTGCTTTAAATCCCAGTAATGATGGAGCACACAAATCCACCCTGGCCCTGTCCGTGCTGTGCAGTGCCTGTGGAGCCACGAGATGGCACCTGGTCCTCGTTTTACTCTGAGTTTGCTTTTCCCCCGCCTCAGCTTGTTAGCTGCTGTGAATGCTCACAGTCTGGATGTCTGGCTGTTACTCGTTTCATTCTGAGCTAATAATTTTCTATTTTAATTTGCTGATAATTCAGAAATTTGGTAATGCTAAAAAGCCCTGAAAGTAACGCAGTAGACTCTGCTGTGACCCACAACTACTGTTACAGTTGTTTGTAAAAGAGACCCCTTTGGGAAAGAAAACTTACACCCAATATATAAATATTTTAATAGCATCTAATGGACTTTTAAAAAACCTTCCAAGCATGTTAAATTCCTGTTTTGATATCCAGCATCATTAAAAGTGTGTGATTACAGCAAGATATATATAAATCCAGAGTGATGGGGCATTATTCCAAACCACTCAAACTTCCACCAGGAAAACCTTAGCAGAGAGCAGCTGCTGGCTCTGTGACAGAACAGAGGGACTGTTCTTTGGGAACCCTAGAAATGATAGACTCAATTGGAGTAATTAATTCAACACCACGGGCTCATCTTCAGGTACAATGGTAAATGCATATGACACAAATGACACGGGGTGTGGAAGAGACAAAGGACTCTGTTGAATCTGTCTAAACTGGCTGGTCTGCGTAAAACTCCCTCTACATCTCAGATTTTCATCCACAGAGCTTTTTTCCCAACTGGTTTGTTTTTCCCTTTTGGGGATCGGAGGCTGAGGGTGGGTGTTTGCAGCTGAAAATGCAGAATGTGTTTTCTCCCCGCTGGCAGAGGGAAAAGCAGTTTCTGTGCAGGGCAGGCTGCAGCCCTGGCTCTGCTCCTGGCCCTCCCTGCAATGTCCCAGCTTCATTTCCGTGCTGTTTCTCCAACTGCTTGGCATCTGCTCTGCTTCCTGAAAGGCAGCTGGAGCTGAGTCAGTCCTTGCCTTGCACTGACTGTTCCACACTCACACACTGAGTTCATTCATTGCTAAATTCTCTGGGATTTGCACAAAGATCTCCTTTTCCTGGATTCAGTTTGGCTTTTTATGCAGTCCTCTGTCATTTTAGAGTTCCTTTTCAGGAATTTTCAGTCTGGTGCTCCAGGAAAAGAGAATTTTCTGTGGGAAGAAATGGTGCTTACACTTGGCAGATGGCTTCACCTTGCCAAATGGCTCTGTCCATAGTGGGCAGGGTTTTCCCAGTGCCTGCAGGTCCTCCAGCAGGAACACCAGAGTGTGCTCCTGTCCTTCCCCAGCTGATGGATTTCCCAGTTACAAATGACACTGTTGGTGTGGGAGACACTAGTCCTGCTCCCAGTGGTGCTGGTGCCTGTCAGAGATAGTGAGATTAAACTGAAATTGAAGCTTTCTGCCTTGCACACCAGTGTTTTTATTGAAACTACAAATCTGCAAAATGGTTTGCAGTTGCCAAAATGTCTTGTGCTGGTTTTCATTTCAGACCAACAAACCCGAATGCCAGGTCTGACTGGATGGTGATGTTTTAATGTCTAACATTTTCCTTCCATTTTAATTGTGAAATTTCATCCTATAGCTTTAAGAAGCTGTTATTAAATTTGAAACATCATAAGTGTTCTAGGAAAAAACCCCAACCTAATAGTGCAGTCTGTAAAAACAGACTCTCCTTTTTGGAAACTGCATTTGTCCTTCTCCATATCAAATTTCTGATAAACTCTTCTCCTGCTTCAAAGTCCACTTCTGCTCCCCGTGCATCTTGGCAAGGTCAAGGAGAATTTTGCTGTTTTGGTCCCCTGAAGGGGCCTGTGCAGACAGGTTGGTTGGTTTGTTGGTTGGTTGGTTTGTTGGTTGGTTCAGCTCAGGGTTCCTACTAAATGGTACCAACAGTGTTAAGTAATGAAATTTGCTAATACATTGGGATAAATTCTAAAGACAAATTAAACCAAAAAGAGTACAGAGTAGTGTCATATAAATATTTAATGTAAACTTATGGATTACATTGTCCTGGAGACTGCTCTCAGAGGCACTTTGAAGCCACATGTGGCTTGTGATAGCCAGACAGAGGCAACTTTAGCCACGAGTTCAGGCTCCTCTAAAAACTCCCCTCCAGGGACCCCTTTGAAGTGGTAAAATTTTATGGCTAGCTAAAATAAATCAGAGTTCTGCAGCCAAAAATAAGTACTGTTGTATTTCCTCTCTGCCCTTTTGAAATGGACAGAATGTATTTTTAACCCTCCTTCTCCAAGATGAAGGTGAGATAACAGGATCTGGGAGCCAAGTGCCAGGTGTTGGTGCAGAAGGGAAGCCTTGGCAGCAGTGCCCAGGTGGCCTCAGAGCAGTGGGGCTGAGGGGAGCCCCTGGGGCATTGCCAGGGCTGGGCAGGGCCCCTGGGGCATTGACAGGGCTGGGCAGTGCCAGGGCAGGGCTGGGCCCCTGGGGCAGGGCCAGGGCTGGGCAGTGCCAGGGCTGTGAGCTGTGCCTGCTCATCGCTGCTCTTCCCCCCAGCCCGTTTCTCACCTGGCCCCGTCCCCTTTTCTCACCTGGCCCCGTCTCAGGGCTGGTCTGGCTGGGTGAGGTGGGAGCCCCAGGTGAGCGTGGGCAGAACCTGCCACGGGACAGAGAGCGCTGGAGGGCAGAGGAGAGGATGAGAAGTGCCCACAGAGGTCTCAGGGGCCTGTCCACTGAGCCCAGCTGCAGGAAACAGAGATGGTTTCCAGCCCCACCCTTGGCAGAGCTGTGCACCCAGCAGTGCAGGATTGCTGTGCCACTCCTGTGGTTTGGGTGGGGATGTGGGGCAGAGGGGTGGTGGCACTGTGGGATCGAGCTCCTGCCTGCCAGCTCCTGCTGCACCCTCTCTAATCGGCCAGGAAAGGCAGCCAGAGCAGAGGGTTTCCTGCTGGGAAGCTGGGGCTGTGTCTGACGTGGCTCCCTGATTCACGGGGGTGGTGGAAGCAGTCAGGAGCACTCTGCTCCAGCAGGACCTTCCCTGACAGGGGGCTCAGATCCCCTCTGCAGGGCTGCACCCCAAAGCCAGCTGTGC
The DNA here is from genome assembly GCF_012460135.2 of Molothrus ater. Lineage (NCBI taxonomy): Eukaryota > Metazoa > Chordata > Aves > Passeriformes > Icteridae > Molothrus > Molothrus ater. The sequence continues at coordinate 19,620,175 of NC_050491.2, read as the reverse complement.
ACCAGTCTCCAGTGTCACAGGCAGGCTGTCCCCGGTCAGCCCCACCAGCCACCACTGCAGAGGCTTGGCTGGCACAAACCTTTTTTAGGGAAAGAAGTTGAAAGCGGCGACTTGGAGTTAAAAGAGTCTTAAGTAATTCTAGCAATGGCAACTTAGGATCTACATGTCCAGAAAGTTTTATCGTGCCAGAGACATCTGTGTTTTTCACTCTACTGGGCTTTATTTTCAATCATTTTTCTCATTAAAAAAATGTGTGTATCTCATTATGTCTTGATATCTGAGCCAGCATTTAATTCTCTGATTACATATGGTCGGTACAGCATGTGCCATTACACCCACCAAAATAGTGGAGTGACAGTTCCCTTTGCAAAGTAGAAGACTAGAAATAACTTTCTGCTGAGAGATGCTATTAATTTTTCTCTCCTTTTTTTTTTTTTTTCCTAATAAAAGCGAATGTATAAGTGGCCGTGATTCAGATCTCAGAAAGTGTTTTCTGACTAGTCTGTGACTTGTCATATAAGGGCTGCAGTGCAGCTTTGATATTTATGGTATATTATACCCACGTAAGAGTTATTTTAAAAAGCTACAAGAGCTATCTGCCTCTTGTTTTATGTATTATTTATCAGTCTCTTATTCTTTCCTTTATGCCACAGATTTTTATTTTTTTTTCCAATCTCTTCCCTTGATGTTACAGAATCCCAGGTCTGCTGTGAGTGGCACTGGGGGTGTTTGCAGCTGGGCTGTGCCCCTGCCCAGGCTGTGCCCTGCTCCCTGAGCTGTAGGTGGCTCTGGCAGCTCTTCCTTGGGAAGCTGTGCCTTTCTCACAGCACCCACACCCTTCACTGTCGTTTTCCAAACTTCTCTGCTGCTGTTCACCTTGTGTAAATTTCTTTTTTCCCTTTAGCATTCCCTGCACCTTGGGAGAGCCGTCCTCTCCCTCGCCCAGAAAATCCCTGATGGTCTGTGAGAAGGGCTCAGAGTGGCTGTGGAGGCAGGGAAAGGCAGCAGCAGGCTCAGAGCCTGGAACCAGCACTGCAGCCCAGCAGCACCAGCTGGGAGAGCCGAACAGCTCCCAGCAGCCCAGGGCAATAAATGCCCATCTGCCACACAAGAGCAGCAAACCCTGCTGATGCTGCAGCAGTGCCAGAGATCCAGGAGGGGCTTTGTGGGTGGACAGCTTCCCTCCACTTAGGATGGAGGAGGAATATTGAATAGAAATTTAGAAATAATTTTTAAAAAATGCATCCTCTTATTTCTTAATTTTCCTTGTTAATTATGTCTCCTGGCATGCACTTGCAGGAGAAACCAGTCTGTCAGCTCCTGCATCTGCTGCCTGATTCAAGTCATGGAAGGTATCAGTGCTGCTCATCCCAAACACGAGGCACTCCTTTGGGGCAGGGCTGTGCAGAGGAGCCTCAGCACTCTGCTTTGTGCTGGGGAGTCCCAGCAGGGCCAGGGAGCTCCAGGGCCCCTTCTTCATGCTGCTCTGTTCCCTGCGCTGACAGAGTCATCTGTGCATTTTGTCAAAGCTCCAGTGAGCTGTTTGGCTGCCTTTAGCTCCCTGCTGTAGTCCAGGCATTGAATGTTGCTCCTGGAGATAATAAAGAACCAGCTCTACATTCACCACAAAGGGTATCAGTTGCAGTTTAATATTATTTTCCCCTTATTGCTTTTTTTCTCCTCTTTCCACGTGAACTCTGATGAAAGCCCTTTGAGCATCCGTTTCTTTCCATCACCATTTTATCAGGTCCCCTCTTGCTCCAGAGCAATTCTCTGCACACCCATTGTGCTGCTTGCCCTGGGTCTGCCTGTGCTTATTGCTCTGTGTGGGACAGGGACTGAGCTGTTTTCCAATGGGGAGGCTCAGTCACCAGCATGAATCACGTGGAAAAGACGTGTGCCAACCAGCCCAAAAGCCATCCTCGTCCTGCCAGTGTTGTTTATTCCAATGCTCCTTGGTGGGTGGATCTAACACAAAAGACAAGCCCAGGAAATGGGTGGGTGTTTGTTCAAAGGAGAGGCCAAATATGCTTTTCAGCAGGGTTCACCTGTCAGGTGTCACTTGCTGTGATCTGTTTTGTAGCCTGTCCCAGCTCTTTGAAGCCACAGTACTCTGTTTTTCCTGATGCTGAGCCTGGAACGTGGTCCCATATCTGTCACTTTCTGTGTTTGTTGCAGTCTGCGGTGATGCGCCCTTTTTACTTTTCCTAGCAGGTGTTTTTTAAATTAAACAAAAGGCAGACTTCTTAGCAGAGCTTGGTTATTCATCAATATTATTAGATTCTCCCTTCCCTCTCCTGATGCTAGGAATAGAAACCTATGAAATTACTGTGGAGGATGAGCTCTTAAAACAAAGCACCAAGTAAGGAGGATGGGAAAAACCCATAGAGCTAAAATGCAGAAAGAAATGTGGCAGTGGAGGGGGATCTGCACTGAATCCTGGGTGTGGGACCTGGCAGGGGAGAGGCACAAGGCAGCAGGGAGGGGATGCCATGGGCTTGCCCCGGGCCAGTCCTTCCCTGCACAAGGCTGCTCATGCAAGGGAAGCAGCTGGCTGGACCTCACCCAGCAGGGAATAACAGGGGCTTTTGAGAAATGTATTGGGTTTTTCCTTGCTTCCAAAGCAGAAGCTTACAAACACCAAGAGAAAAGGCCATGCCTTCTTAAATCTTGGAGGAATAGCTTCCTGCCACATTGCAGGGGCACAAACACCTGGCTCCTGTAAGACTGCTTGCAGATGGGGTTGTGTTCCAGCTGGTTTGCCCAAAAAGAGTTGGGGAGCTCAGGCAGCTGCAGAAACCTCTACACTGGCAGCTCTTTAATGCTGACAGCCCCCACTGGCAGGGTCATCCTTCCTGGTTTATCCTGGAGGGAGTTTGCTTGCTGAGCCAGCCTTGGGAAGGAGCTTGGCACCACAGAAGGGCTTTCTTTACAGTCTGTTTGTTGTTCATCCCTCCTGGTCAGGTTCACTTTCGGTGGGAGGCTTGAAGGGACTAAATCTGCCATCAGGGGACGTTCCCAGGCTGGGAGTTTGAGCCAGAGCTGGCTGAGGGAGAGGCACTCGAGTCCCCCTTTCTCCCAGTCACAGCCACAGGCAGCTCTCCAGTAAGAGCCTGTGTCTGTCTCTGGGAGCTGCTTGTCAGCCTTGCCCAGGAACAAGCTGGGAGCCTTCCTGGGCAGTGCCTTGCCTCTGGTTCAGTGAGGAGAGGAACAGAAAGGCAGCTCCAAGCCCATCAGAACCACTAACACAGAGAGGGGGTCACAGGGCAGCACAGGAGCTGTCAAAGGTCCTGAAATCCTACCTGTGCTGCAGGTACAAATGGACAGACCTTGGGCATGAAGGAGGAGCTGGAAAACCTGCAAAGTGTAAATGCCACCTGCAGCAGAGCCTGTCCCTCCAGCCAGCACAGGGAGAGCAGCTCCCACCCTTCAGCTGAGAGCGCTCTGCTTTTCCAGCTGCTATGGCTTTGTGGAAACACAGCTGCTGTTGTGCTTCTGCTGCAAACACAGAGCTTGCAGATGTGCCAGCGCCTAGAGAACTCCTGGGCTTCCCAGGAAGTTATTGTGCTGGCTTTTCCCACCTTCCTGGCACGGGTTAATAAGGGCACGGGGTGCTGGATGAGAAAACGCGCAGCTTTTCTCTCGGCAGTTTCACAGGCACAAGGTTCACCTGTGGTTCAGTGTTTAACTAAAATTAAGGCTGACAGCTTTTCCCCATAAATTAAATTAATGAGCTGTTTGAACCACTGCTAAATTACTTGTGCAGATCTTTGCTGTTTGACATTGTCTCTGGGCTCCCTTCCCAAGGCAGCCTGTGCAGCTGCCCTCGCACCCCTTGGCCACGCTGGGACTGATGGCTGGGCATTACTGGAGGGCTGTGCTGGGAGAGCTGGCCACACTGAGTGTTCAGAGAGCCACTCCTCTGCAGGGGAGAAGGTTTACTTAACAAAAGCAAAAAATCATTCCTGCTGTGGTAACCTGGCAGGAGGTTTTGCTGTGTGAGTCTGAGGGCACTGCGCAGCAGCAGTGCTGTCCCACACTGTTCATGTCCTGCCTGGCTCCCTCCACTTTGCCCATACCCACAGGCTTTTCACTCAGACCTGCCCAACTCCTCCTGCCCAGGCCCCCACAGCAGCTCTCACCCTGCACCTTTTTCAGCTAGAATGGGCTGGGTTAGCAGAGGCAGTTGATGATGCTGATGAGCTCATTTAGCCAAATTGCATAAGGGATGTGTGTGAGCAGGAGCATTCCCCCAGCAGAGCCACAGAGAGTGGGGCAGTTTGCCTGTCCCACCACCTGCAGGAGCTCGGGGGCTCAGCCCAGTTTGGTGAGGTATCAGGACCTGGACGATTATGGGAAGCCTGTCTGGGATAATTGTGCTCCCTGAGTAACTCTGGAAGGGTAGGAGGGTGGGTAAGGGTGTCTCATTTTCAAGAAATGCAGGGTTTAAAAAGGAGTGTCTGGTTTGTGGAGCAAGCAGAGTGAGTTATTCAATAACAGCAACCTTGTAGGAGATGAGCTTTTTAAGAGCAGAAATGGAAGCTGGTTTGATTTGGAAAAGCCCCTGAGTTCTTCCTTGGCTGTTGCTTTGCAGAGAAGTACTTTTCTTCCTTCTAGCACAGTTCCTGAAGCAGAGGAAATGGGCATTGTGACCTGGGAGCTGTGGTTGCCCAGCTGAGGAGAGGAGAGAGCACATTAGCTCTTTGTTGCTTGAAAATTAATCTCGGCAAGTATCACTGGCAGAGGAGTTAATAGCTGTAAAACAGACAGGAAAGCCAAATGCAGGCAGTGAGACTATTTTGCACATACATCATCAGAGAGTTTTAGCTGTGGTCTGATACCTCAAGGAACCAGGTATTTCAGTGCTGCTTGTGGCTAAAATATGTGGTTCATAGTTAAAACTGTGTTTGCTTTAAAGAATTTCAAATTTCTTTTTGTCTCATCTGCACTGCAGTTCAGGAGGGGCGTAGAAAGTGATGTTGAGTAAGTTACCTTCCTTTTCTACCACTGACCTCTGGTTGCATCAGTGGAAACACGCCCTGAAGGTGCAGTGCAGGCCTGGAATGCAGGCAGGACAAACATCTGCTTGTCTGGAAGTGCCTGGGAGTTCAAGCCAATTACTTGGCCAAATCCCAAGATTCTGTTCCAGTACAGGTAAGATTCTTGACCATTGCTCAGACAAATACAGGATTTCTTGTGCCACTGGCAGATTTGCAAGCTATGTGAGCTGTGAATTTCCAAACAAGATGAAACTGTGACCAGGTAGAGCCATTTTTCTGATGGACCAGTGCTCTGGCAGAGTGATTGAGCATCCAGGACTCTCCAGTCCAAGGGGCTGAACTGGACTGAATGCAGAATTGTGTGTATCTGGTGGTGTCTTTGTATCTGACATCCCATCAAATCAATGTTTCCATGGGGAATCCAGATGCTGTTTTATAGTCAAAGCATTTGATATTCTTTAGGGAAACTTAGAGCTCTGTTCCTTTCTGCATTGTCAAACAAATAGTTTTGTCATTAAGTTGGGTTTTAAAATACCATCTTTTTCACTTTCTCTGGTGCCATATTCAGTTTAATGCAGACACAATGCAGAGAATGTCAGGAGAAGCAGATATCTAGAGTAAAATATGACAAAAAAGACTGTGTAATGTGGACATGGCCTGTACACTTTGCAGCTCTGTGTGAGGTTGAGAGAGGCTGAGAAGGGCAGAGGTGAGCAAGGTGACAGGGACAAGAGGAGGGGGTTATGGGCAGGTGCTGGTGGGGATGCACATGTGGATCCAGTTCTACATTCAGTGCATTTCCATGGGCTCTGTGAGCTGTCTCTGTCTGGGATGTCCACTTTGAATGCCACCCCACAATTCTGAGCTGTCCAGCTGCTGCTGAATTATTGGCACAAGGTTTCTTGGGCAGGCTTGGGTAATCTTGGCCTCTGGGGCTGAGGCAGTGTTTCCTCAGGATTACCAATGAGTTTTGTGCCCTTTCCTGTTTGCGTTTTCATCTGAGATTTACAGCAAACAACAATGAGAGATGCCAGAGGGCAACTTTTCAATTCTTAGCAAAATAAAAATATGTGCCAGGGTTCATGCATATATTCATGTGGACACCTGTGTTATTGAAACACATTTCCTTTGCTATTTGTGATCTATTTACTTGAACCACTCTAAAATTCAACTAATGCATAATACTGAAAATTCTCCTGTGGAGCTGGGTAGAAAACATGAAACTTTATTTTGTGCTGGGAAATTCTGCACTATGTATTACCCACTTTTCCCTTCAAGCACTTCCAGCATGGAGCCTTGGCTCTGGTGCAAACCCAAGCAGTCTCAAGAGGCTCTGACCAGAGCAAGGCCTTAGGGGTCAATATTTGTTTATAAGCCATATTCCTGGGCAATTCCATTTTCCACCTAGTGCTGAATTTACCTTCATGTCCTGTCTGGTTGTTTAATATTTCCCATTTGACGGGAGGAGCTCACACCCCTGCCAGGCTCGTGTCCTGGTGGTAACTCTGCCAGGGAGGCCTCAGCCCTGCAAGGACCTTTGGAGAGGCTGGGGCTGTGAACACCTGACAGGCTGTGGGGCAGAGAGGGGCACTGGGGAGCAGTGGGGCCTTCCCAGGGGTGCTGTGTGCTCAGCTCCTGCCTCCCTGCTCAGCCACCCCCCGTGTGCCTCTCCTGTTTAACAGTGTCTGCAATGTGGCTCTCAGCACACGTGCAGAACTTCTGCTGCCACAAATCAGCCTTAGCAAGACCTGAGAGGAGCAGCAGCAGTGGAGGCTTCCAGCCAGAGCCAGGGAAAGGTACCAGGGAAGGGGAATAACCCTTGTGTGGAAAGATCTCTGCCTTGGTGTCACAGTGCCACCCGTGTGGCACAGGGCCTGGCAGGAGGGGCTTGCCTCAAAACCACGGTGGTCTGAGGAGCCTGTGGTGCAGCCAAGCTCACTCTGTTCAGGACTAATGGGGAAAACCGGGAGTTTCACTCTGTGAAATTACAGAGCACTGAGCCCTTCCCTTAGATGGAATTCAGCCCATGGGAACTTGCCCTGTTTGCTGCAGGGAGGTTGAGGCAATGGCACTGGCTTGATCCCCAGCCAAGCCTGGGTTTGAGGGCTCTTACCTGTGAAAAATAAATAAATTAAAATATTAGAAGGTACCATGCTGGTAATTGATTCTCCCAAGAATATTTTTCCCAAAGCTTAAACCATTTCCAATAGCAAGAAGTTATAATGAAGCCTAAGTGTATTTATGAAGTGAAATCATTAACAATGGATTAGCCAGTAGAATCCAATTTCCTTTTCCATCAGTGATGCTAACACAGACTGGAATTTCATTGATGTATTGGGCATCATCGTCATCCTCTTCACTGAGAGAAAAATTATATTTGCCATTCTCCAGTGGTTGCACTTTGCAGGAAAAATGGCATCTTATACAGAGGATCAAGCCAGAATCTTAATGGAGAAGGTATTTACAAGAAAATAAATGTGCACATTAATATTTCACAGGCATCTCATACATGCATTGTGTTTCATTATGTTTAATGTATGAATGTAACCATTTTACTTGTGTGAATTTTTTACTCTTAAGCAATGTCTTGAGGAGTTTAATGTCGAGAAATAAATTTGTGTGAATGCCTGTAGTGTTTTATAAGATAGTACATGGAAGAGGTAGAGGAATCCTTCTCTTAGGAGATCTTTTCCTTAAAGAAAGAGCTTACACTCTGTAAGTATTGAGTACAAAAATCTGTGTGTTGGAGCTTTGGTCCCTGTTTTTCTTGTCCATGCTCTGGGCCCTGCAGTGCTCTCCCTGTGCCCTGGGAGAGTGGCGTGAGGCTGCCCTGGCAGGGCTGGTTCTGGGTACCATTTCAGCCCAGCAGACCCCGGTGCCTGAGCAGGGCAGGATCTGGGCTCAGGGCTCTCCTGGGAGCCTGGCTGCTCACTGCTCTCTCCTGCAGCCCCTGGAGAATACAGCAGCAGAGATTTCTTGGAGGGCTCCTTGGGACTCCTCTCTCTGGAAATGTCTTAGTTCAAAGTTCTGCTCCTCGATGTCTCAGTGCTCTGCATCTTCCCCCTCCCACCCCGACGCAGCGCCAGCATTGCCACAGCCTGGCCAGGTGTCCCAGGTGCTGGGGTGACACGAGGGCTGGCTCTGCAGAGGGGCTGGCAGCAGGGTGGGCACTGTCCCACGGTGGGCACTGTCCCACACTCACACTTTGGGTCAGGGGGCTGCAGGCCCCTGTGTGCCTCTGCCACCTGTGAGCCCATTCACCTGCTGTGCTGTGCTGCTTACACCTTTCCTCTCTCCATTCTCTCTGCCACAATAATATGATTTAGGGAAAAGTCCCAGGAGCTGCTGATGGCCAGGAAAGTCCCCTGTGCTCTTGGGGGATGTGGTGCTGTAATTCCATGTGCAGCCAGGTAGGTACCACCTGCCTTCTGCTGAGCTGTTATCAAGGCTCTTTCCATAAAGGGAACATTTCTCTTTAGAAATGACAGCAGACCACTGTCTCAAACCAAAAATGAAACACTAGATTTTGACCCTAGTGATATAACAAGACAGTGATTGATACCAAGCAAAAAACCCCAACACTTTATTTAGGGTAAAGTAATTTTTAGGATTTTTTTTTAAAATGAAGGCATGGAAAGTTTAAATAGAAAGCAAACTGTAGCTTTTAATGAAATCAGTGTCTTTTTTCCTCCCTATTAAGAATCCCCCAACCAATTTCTGAACCAGCTCCGGGTGACCAAAGGTAATTCAAATAGAAGTTTAGACCAGATTGCATTTGGACTTGTCCTGGGTATTAATACATGCAACCAGGATATTTTCTCATTATGTGAACTCTAAGAGAGAAAAGATAGGCTGTTGGGGTTTTTTTAATGCTGGTGCTAAAATGATCTGCTAGTTTTGAACATTTCTGTAACAGTAGTTGCAGTGTTAACTCCCACAGCCACAGGAGCTGGGGAGCCTCGTGGCTGGGTTTGTAGTGCTCAGATCAGCTCGGGCTGTGCATGAAGGAGGCTTTGCTCCAGTAAACCAGAGTTTGCCTCTGTCACCCACTCCTGGAGAGGGCTGACCTCGCTGGAGGGGATGGTGGTCAGAGGAAGAGTCAGTAGAAGAGGTCAGTCCTTAGTGCTTCTGCCTTTTGGCAGGGTGGTTAAACAAGAATTGGAGCTGTAGATCAGGTTTTGCAGGAGCTTTATTCCTGCTTTATCAGGTTTAGCAGGAGCTTTATCCCTTACCTTCAGTGGTACATGGCACAGTCAGCCAGCGATGCCAGTAGCTGTCCTGTTTCCTTATGGATTTCTGTTTTACAGAAATCCATAAAATTCCACACAGACAGTCAGCACTGAGCTCCAAACCGCACTGTGCAATCGCTGCAGCTTCTGCAGAGCTGGGCTCCTGCACTGCCCTGTGCTGGGCAGGACACGCATGCAGCATGCATTGCAGTGCCGGTGAGATGCTTCACTGCAGCACTGACAGCGTGGGGCTGGGCTCCTCAGAGCTTGAGTCACGGTGTCTGGAGCATGAGATCACTGTCTGTGCTCGGGGGAGGCGCAGGGCCACGGGCAGGGCAGGGCCATCGGCAGGGCAGGGCCACGGGCAGGGCCACGGGCAGGGCCACGGGCAGGGCCACGGGCAGGGCAGGGCCACGGGCAGGGCAGGGCCACCGGCAGGGCCGGGCCACCGGCAGGGCAGGGCCACCGGCAGGGCCACCGGCAGGGCAGGGCCACCGGCAGGGCCACCGGCAGGGCAGGGCCACCGGCAGGGCAGGGCCACCGGCAGGGCCACCGGCAGGGCAGGGCCACCGGCAGGGCCACCGGCAGGGCAGGGCCACCGGCAGGGCCACCGGCAGGGCAGGGCCACCGGCAGGGCAGGGCCACCGGCAGGGCCACCGGCAGGGCAGGGCCACCGGCAGGGCCACCGGCAGGGCAGGGCCACCGGCAGGGCCACCGGCAGGGCAGGGCCACCGGCAGGGCCACCGGCAGGGCAGGGCCACCGGCAGGGCCGGGCCACCCACCGCAGCCCGGCTGCTGCTCCCGGTGCCTGGGGCCAGCATCCCTGAGCCTCCCTCAGCCTCCCTCCGGCCAGCGGGGCTGGGCTGGGCTGGGCTGGCCACGCTGGCAGGGGATGCTCAGCTCCATGCCCAGCCCGGGCTGCCCGCCCAGCCCCGTGCCCAGCCCAGGCTGTGCTCCCAGCTCCATCCCCAGCCCCGTGCCCAGACGGAGCTGCAGATGGGCAGTCTGGCCCCTCTGGGCTGGGAGAGGGGCAGGCACTGCCCAGGGACAGTGGGGCACAGTTGCAGCCAAAAGAATGAAAGAGCAAACTGCTCAAGGAGGAGCCCATGGAGGAGGAGGAGGAGGCTGTGTGTGCAGAGGCAGCTGTGGGTGAGATGAGCTCAGAGCAGGGCGTTTTCCCAATGTGTTTTCCCATCCAGGTGGTCTGGGGGCACTGGGGATGGGGTGAGTGGGCTGGCACCAGCCTGTGATGCTCAGGAGGACACCGTGAGCCCACCTGCAGTTCTGCCTTGGAGCAGCCCCTTCCCAGTGCTCAGTTACATGCTCTGGGGATTCAGGCTTCTGGCTGTGAGTCCCTATTTCTCCAAAGGAGACTCAGGAGCCTTAAGAGAAAACCGGTAGTCTTGAACAGTCTAGAAAAGAAATCTGTTTTGTGATTAAGTTATTCAAATCAGAATGTGCCATATGCAGCTTTTCCCAATGGGATGCAGCCAGCAGATGCACTGGCAGCCCCTTCTCCCCCACCCTCTCCAGCTCACATTGGGTAAAACAAGTGCTCATGAACCAAAGAACAACCATTCTTTGAAATTTGGGCCAGTCTCTGCTCTGCCCCTGTACCTGAGGCTCTGGGATTGTCTGAGAGGAAATGTCAGACTCACAGGAAATCTGCAGGGCAGGGCCTTGAGTGCCTCTTTCTCCATTTTGTAGTGGTGCTGTAATGAGTGGGCCATGCTGGAATAGGAGCAGTGAAGTAGAAGAATATTTAAATGTATTCTCCACTGGGGTGGACTGGAAGCTGAATATGTGGGATTAGGGACTGAGTTCTAGCAGAGGGTCCGTGGCTCAAGGATGGGGTGGTGAGAGCTTTCTGGTGTTTTTTTTATTCTTCCATCACCTACAGAATACCAGAAGGTCACGGGTAGAAGGAATTCTCAGTGCTGAGACAAAATCCCTCCTGAAGCATTTGTTGAGCGATGGAAATTGAACAGGTTTGCAAAGGTCATTGCAGCTTTATCAATTCTAATCTTAAATTTTTCCCAAAGTCAAAGTGGAAGGAAAAGGGGGCAGAGAAAGCCCCCGGCCCAAGGGCTGTGCCTGTAATTTTGTGATATGGTGCAGTGAGTGCAGCTCAGGCTGGGTGTGTGCATGTCCCCAGGCTGGGTAAGGATGACAGCTTGGGATGACAGCTTGGCTGGGCTGGTGCAGCCTTGGAAGGAGCAGAGGTTCAGGAGAGAGGTGAGCAAACAGATCCATCCCCAGCAGTGCCAGGCTGTGGGGCTGGGGATGGCTCCTGCAGCTCACCAAGGTCCCTGGCAGTGCCAGGCAGGGCACGCTCAGCCTGCAGCAGCCTTTGCTGATGGTGAGCTGCCAGAGCTGCTGTGGCCAGGTGAGACAGAGGCTTTGGGAAGGGCTCAGTGCCAGGACAGAGCCAGGAGAGTCCCGTGGCCAGGGGCGGCTGGGGCACAGAGGGCACAGAGGGCACAGAGCCCCGGGGGCAGAGTCCTGGCTGTGCCTCGGAGCTGCTCTGAGCACGGGGGCTGAGCCCTCCCAGGAACCCAGCTCAGCTTGGGCAGCAGCCACTGAAACACTCCGAATTACTGCTCTCCCTCCCCAGTGCTGCTTCATCTCAAATATGCATCCCCCCCCCGTGCTCTAACTAAAAACCAAATGAGAGGGAGAGAGGAGGAGGAAACCAATAATGCCAGTTACACATTTGGCTTAGAAAAAAGAAAAGCGCACTCTAATGTGTTTGAGGACAATAAGGAGGAAATGATTCACGCTTAATAAACCTCTTTGCTGTTAATCTCTGTTAACCTAAGGGTTCTGTTACTTTATTGGAAAGTCTTCTCACTTTCTGTTGTGTCATTGGAAAGAAAGAACTTCCATTATTGTTTTTTGCAGGGGTTATTTATTGAACCCTGGGAGCACTGGGGTGCTGTGGAAACTGGGCAGCCTGGTTGCTGTTAAGGCAAGAACATTCTGTCCCCGTGGTGCTCCGTGCCCTGGCTCTGTGCAGCACTGGGAGGTGCCCAGGTGCTCACCTGTGTAATGGGAGGGCTGCTCACAGCTCCCAGGTGGGTTAAGGGAGGCTGCTGGGCTCACCTGCTTGTTAAGGGGATTGGGATCTGCTGCCAGAGGGATCCAGGCTCCTACACCTGAGGGGCTGAAGGTGAGTGTGTGCTGGAAGGTTCCAGAAGGGACCCCAGAGCTCAAGATCCTGCTGGCCCTGCCCAGGGAGGGGGAGTGCAGCGGGTGGATGTGATCAGCACGCGGTGTTTGAACCCCCTGTTCTTCCTGCATGATGCACAGGCTGTCACAGCTTTCTCATCCCGTGGAGCCGTGCCCAGAAATTGATGTTGTGCTGCTGTAATCGGAGAGGAGCGAGGGGCAGGGTGGATATTGCCGAGAATCCCTCACATTTAACGATTTCCTGTCCAGCTGCATCATCTGGCACCCTCTCCCGTGTGCCTGGCCTTCAAACATCCAAAGGTTCGTGTCCTGCCCTCACGGTCTGTGGCAGGCAGTGCTGCCCCTGCTTTCCTGAAGCTGCTGTGTTGGCAGGGGCCGGGTGACTCCTGTCTGTGGCAGGGGCTCAGGGGCACAGGTGCCACCCTGTCCTGTCCCTGTCCCTGTTGGTGACCCTCCCAGCCCTGTGGTGCTGCTCAGGGGGCACAGGTGCCACCCTGTCCTGCCCCTGTCCCTGTTGGTGACTCTCCCTGCTCTGTGGTGCTGCTCAGGTGGGCACAGGTGCCACCCTGTCCTGTCCTGTCCCTGTTGCTGACTCTCCCTGCCCTGTGGTGCTGCTCAGAGGGCACAGGTGCCACCCTGCCCCTGTCCCTGTTGGTGACCCTCCCTGCCCTGTGGCACTGCTCAGGGGGTACCTGTGCCACCCTGTCCCTGTCCTGTCCCTGTTGGTGACTCTCCCTGCCCTGTGGTGCTGCTCAGGGGGTACCTGTGCCACCCTGTCCTGTCCCTGTCCCTGTTGGTGACCCTCCCTGCCCTGTGGTGCTGCTCAGGGGGCACAGGTGCCACCCTGTCCCTGTCCTGTCCCTGTTGGTGACCCTCCCTGCCCTGTGGTGCTGCTCAGGTGGGCACAGGTGCCACCCTGTCCTGTCCCTGTTGCTGACTCTCCCTGCCCTGTGGTGCTGCTCAGGTGGGCACAGGTGCCACCCTGCCCCTGCCCCTGTCCCTGTTGGTGACCCTCCCTGCCCTGTGGTGCTGCTCAGGTGGGCACAGGTGCCACCCTGTCCTGTCCCTGTCCCTGTTGGTGACCCTCCCTGCCCTGTGGTGCTGCTCAGGTGGCTGATTCCAGGTGAGGGAAGGTGGGAAATGAGGAGGAAGAGCAGCACCAGAGCTGGCAGGGGATGTATAAGAAGAAAAAAAAATACATTTTTGGGCAAATGTAGTGTCAGGACCAGCATGTGACAGAGCAGCTGATGTGCCTTTGGCTCCTGAAGCGATTCCCAAGAATTGCTCTCCCTCAGTCTCAGCAGGGCTCCTCTTCCCTTCTGACCCTGCTGGAGCCAAGTGTTCAGAGCAAGCCAGCCCCCCAGTCTGGGGGCTCACAGGAGGTCACCCTTGATTTGATATCAAATCCTTCAAGGGAAATTTCCCTGTGGTTTTAATACATTGGGGGTTTAACTCCAGCAGGAGTTTTGTCTTATTATTTCTGTGGATCAAACCACGTTTCTGAAATCTTTTCATTTTCTTTCTGAGGGAAAAGCTATTTGAAAGTCAGAGCTGGATAAAAATTAAAGCATGAACATTGTCTGACTGGATTTTAAGTCCTTTATAAGATATTTAGAGTGAAACCAGTACAGCTGCACATCATTCCCTGCTAATGCAATCAATCCCCTCCTCTTGCAGTGTGGTTAGAGGCACATTTCTCTGGTTCTGGCCAGTGAATTTTGAAATATTCTTTGCATAAGTTTGCTGATTTCTCACTGTGTTTATTTGACAATTATTTTGGTTATCTCAAAATCAGATTTTCAAATAAAGCAGTTTTCCCCCTCTGTGATTGCTGTGAAAATTACGCTTGGAAAATCAAAGCTTTCAGAGATCATTTTACTTTCATCTCTTGTTTTTGATGAGGTCCTAGCACATCAAAAAGCCCCACTCAGAGCCGTCCATCCCTGCTCAGACATTTGCTGTAGCAGGAGGCCTTGATGGCCCAGGAGGAGCCAGAGCCCTCCCAGCCCAGCACTCACTGGAGCCTGGGATGAGAACCCAAAATGTGCCCGGGCTGGGGATGCTGGGCTGGGACAGGGCCCTCTGTGGGCACCTCTGGGCAGAGCCAGAGCCTGGCAGGGCCTGACTGAAACTGCACACAGAGACCCTGCAGGAGCAAATTTCCACAGGAACAACCCTGAGTGGAGAGGATTCAGTGCTGGGCTGCCAGCAGCCAGAGGTCACCAACCCTCTAAAGGCTTTCTGTAGCTGGGGGCATTAAATAATTCTGTAGTCTTTCCATCCAGCCTCATGGAAAATTTTCTCATGTGCTAAAAAATTCTCCAGACCACCACCAGTAACTGAAATGAAGAGAGAAACCCAGCCTGAGCACTAACACTATGCTGTGGCAAAAATGAATAAAAAAATTGCATGAAGGAGCAGCCCTCCTGGCAGAATATGACATTTAAATGTGTTTTCCTCCTACAATTTAAAATGCAGGAAGTGAGGAGATGCAAGAAGGCTCTCACTTGAGGTTCAAAGAGCTCTCATGTAAAGGATCAATAGATCCAGCACTGTATTTAGTGTCATGCTAAATGCTGGACCAGGCAATTATTTTGATTCATCACGGCGGTAAGTGAAGCATCAAAGTGTGACAGAAAATTCTTGTGTTTTCTTTTTTCTTATGTAACTGAAATATTTCATCTTTAGAGGCAGTTATGTTATGATTGCTCTCCTGCTCTTGGCAGCCATTGCCAATGGTTTGTTAATCCAGTGTGAGTTGTACCAGTCTGATCCAGGGGTACCTGTGCCATGGGGACCCTTCCAGCAGCACCTGTGGCCTGTGAGGCACCTGACTGGGGAATGAGGGTGCAATACCACATTTGTATATTAGTTCCTTTTGAAGTAATTCAAATTCCGCTTAAAAATTCTGCAGAAAGTTCTTTAGGGACCTGCAAACTCTGAGACTCATTTATACATTTTGGTACAAAAGCACCTTCCAGAGAGGTCTGTGTGTTTTGTTGCTGTGTAGCCAGAGGTGCCTCTGAGGCTGCTCATTGCCTGTTCTTAGCAACATTTCTGCCTGAAGTCCTTGTGCAGTCTCAGGCTACGATCCCACCTCAAGGACTGACCTGGCCTGCAGAGCAAGGCAGGCAGCTGGAGTCTGGATTGCTGGTAGTACCAGTGGAAAGCACAGAATCTACATCAGATATAATGTATTATGAGTGAGATTTATAACAGGATTACAGAAAGCAGTTAGTTAAAGCTACTGGCAGTAAACAGGGATTAAAATATTTATCTAGCTGTAAAAATATGAATAATGGAGTAATTCATGTAGTTATGCAAAGAAGCTGTGTGCTTTATACCGACAACAAATAGCACTCCTAATATCAGTAATATCAGTAATATTTCCCAATGTCCATGTATCAAAATCCTTCCACGCCTTTCCCTTCCAGCCCAACTCCCCTGATGTCTGTCAGTGCCTGAGAGGGCATTTCCTGCAGCTGCAGCCTCACTGACAGGGCACAGAGCTCCCCCAGTGCAGCTCTGCCTCCCTGGGACATCAATCCCTGCCCTCCTGCCCTCTGGAGGGTGTGGGATGGCAGCTACAGGGCAGCTGGCTGCTAATAGTAATTATAATAATAAAAACCCTCCTGCATTTCTGTATTGCTCTTCCAACAGTTGCACTTCTAGTTCAGCTCTGTGTGATCAGGGTTATTTTACAGGAAGGTCTGGTCTTTCTTTGGGGAAGTGGTTGAGATTTTAGACTTCCACAAGTCCTGTCTAATATTTGAAACTTTTTACACAGAATTCTTCTTTCTGGCCCAGATGCTGCTGCGGTATCCCTCCAGTTCAGCTGCTCTGACATGTACTCTGTAAAACTGTGAGTGAGTGTAAAGCAAACACTTTCTGCCTCCACAGAAATGTGTTGGTGGCCATGAGCAGCCCCAGAGGTTTCGCTTTTTACTTTTTCCATCTCCCCCTTGCCAGGAACAGCTTCCAGTAAGATGCACATCTACAGGGATGCTCCCAGGTGTGCTGTGACATTTCACCCTGCACAGGTTGCAAGTTCCCCTGTTGTTGCAGCTCTGTAAAACTGAGCTCAACTCTGCCTGGACTGATAAAGCCACCTGGTGGGAAAGCATCAGCTTCATCTGGAGGATCTGTGCCGTTCTCTGAAGGCCAAAGCACAGACCTGGGGCCAGCTTCATTCTGAGCCAACCTCACAGGTTCCAGCTGCCACCAGCACTCCCGAGCATCCTCTTCTTAATCTTCTGGGTGAGAAAAATATTGTTCATTCCTTGTTTAGGCCTAAGGAAGGAAAGCTCATTGGTTTGCTTGCTGCTCATTGCTTGCTGCTTTTACTCTCCAGTCAGCTTAAATGTTTAAAATATTCAGCAGAGAGGATTAAGCAGCACAGCTGGCCTTGATCCTGTGTCTGGCTGAATTCCCCAGGTGATCGGTCATGCTGCTCCCTGGTGTCTCCCAGCAGCTGCTTATTTCCTAAGCTGTCCTCTGCTGACAGTAATAAATTCAGCCCCTGGGGTGGTCCAGGAGATGGGCATTAACGATGGTCTTTGGGTGGCCAGCTCCTTTCCCTCCTGGGTCAGACCACCCCAGCACTCTGGGAGCTTTGCTGCTTTCTTTCTGCAACAGATTGGTCTCGCTGCACTGCATCAACGCAAATTACTTAGTCAATTTTGGATTTGAACTCCATCTTTTATGCATCACTTGTGAGTCTTATGTGAGCTGTGTTTTTGATTTTTGGTATGTGCAATGATTCATCCCCTCCTGGCACTCTGTGGGGCTGAAGTTTGCTCTTCCTCTCAAACGGTGCATCCCAAGTGGAGCTTCAGCCTTTGTGAGCCAGCACAGAGCTCATGAAAAATGATAATTTAAATAATACGAGCAGTGGCAATCAAAGAAAGTAAATACAGTTTAAAACAAGGCAAAAATGTGTGGTGTTGGAAAACTGTTTCAGCTCGGGAGCTCAAAGCTGTGTGGTGGGACTCATGGAGGGGATCAGTGTGTGCAGCCAGGGACGGGCAGAGCAGCTGCTGAAGGATTGCCCGAAGGGTAAAGAGGCATGAAACGACCTCATTTAACACCTTGGCTGCTAAAATGGGAGGGAGCTCTTTCTATTGCAAAAGCCTTTCTGCTTTTTCTTCCAAGTACGGGGGGAAATATAGGGAGGAGAAATGGTGTTTATTGCACAGTTGTTTTGAGGAAAAAGCTGGTTTTATAAGGTATAAACAGGAAACAGAGCAGAAGTGAGTTGCAAACCCACGAGGTGCCTCTCCCCTGGATTCAACCAAATGCCATTTTTCCTGGAAAGCAGAGCAGAGCCTCCCCCATGTGCTCCCATCTGATTCTTTAGGGGGAGCAGTTCCCCCTGGTGTGAATTCCAGTGTGCCCAGTCATGCTCCAGGGATCCCCAGGCAGCATCCAGCTCTGGGGACAGGGAAAGGGGCTTTGGGTAGGAGGTGACTCCAGCAGAGACAGGGATCGCCGGGCAGAGCTGTGGCTGGCACAGGGCACGGGCAGCAGCTCTGTGAGAAAAGAGAAAAGAGAAAAGAGTGTTCCTGCAGTTCCAGCCTGGATCTAGACCAGCCCCTCTCCGTGCCCTGGGGCTTCCCAGAGCCTCCTCCAGGCAGACCCAGCTCTCAGAAGTGTCCCCATGCAGGCCCAGCAGTGACTCAGCAATGCAACACAGAGCCTGTCAGCAAGGACACCTTGTTCTCTAAGTACACTATTTTTTCTTTTTTTCTTTAATATCTTCTAATTATGTTCTCATTGGTATTGATCCTGTGCTCTTTTAGAAGCCAGATTCATCCTTTGCTCTTAAGAAGCAGAAAAGCAAACACTTGGAGCCTGAGCTGCTCTGTGGTCCCCAGCCATGTCTGCTGGGCTCGTTTGCTGGCTGACAGCTGGTTTGGGACTCTTGATTGCATTTTTAGGGATGGGATTTTACAGTGTGTCAGAATCTCATGTCTGTCTCTTTTTCCTGCAAACCACTTGTGGACAGTTGGCCAAACGAAGGATTTATGTTTTAAAATTTTTTTTTTTTTTAAGTTGTGAGATTCTGTTGCCAATTCTCCTGTCATTCTCCTGTCCTATTTACTGCTTGGACTTGAAAAGCATAACGATTTTTGAAGGCTTTGTTTTTAAACTCTGCTCTTGCTTTTCCTTTGTGGCTGCTTTGACAGACTCCTCTGATGTATATTTCAGTATAGGTTGATGTGAAGCTAATGAGAAGGCAGATGTTTATTTACAGAAATATGGGTTCTATTTGTAAAATTATTTCCTGGTAGGGAGAACATTGCTTTCCAATTACCTTACATTCTAGGAGGGCTTTTTTATAAATTTCTTTACAGCTTGGTTTTTAAACTGTATATTGCTACAGGCATATAAAACTGCCAGTAAACCCCAACACCACAACTTCAGCAATCATTCTAAAACACAAAAACATTCTAAGGTTATTTCAAGTCAAGAAACGGATTTACACATCATAAAAAAAGTGTATAAAATCACCACCAATTTACAACTCTGACTAATAAGTACTAAATAGAAAAAGATTAAGTTCATAAATTCTCAGACTTTGAGTTGTCTGGAGCCTGATTTTCATGAAGTAAAACTTTGTGTAAAATTGAGAACAAGAGAGCTTCTATCTTGCCTGCCATACAAGCCCCAATCCTTGTTATGTATACCCTGATTAGACTTTTGTCACTTCATCTTTTTGTTACTACCCTTAGCACCATGAAATCATTGTATAAATAGGAGCAGAGCCCCTCTGTGGTGAATGGCCACAAACGAGGGCTCTGTATAAAAGCCTGCCCACCCAAATCAAGCCCAGAATTCAGCTCTGTGTGTGCCTGTGACTGGCCCCAGCAGCTCTCTCTGCAAGGAAGAGGTTCCCTCATCCTCCCTTTAGCTCATGGCTGCTGATGTTTCCTCACCCTCCCTTTAGCTCATGGCTGCTGATGTTTCCTCACCCTCCCTTTAGCTCATGGCTGCTGATGTTTCCTCATCCTCCCTTTAGCTCATGGCTGCTGATGTTTCCTCATCCTCCCTTTAGCTCATGGCTGCTGATGTTTCCTCATCCTCCCATTGCTGCTCATGGCTGCTGATGTTTCCTCACCCTCCCTTTGCTGCTCATGGCTGCTGATGTTTCCTCACCCTCCCTTTGCTGCTCATGGCTGCTGATGTTTCCTCACCCTCCCTTTGCTGCTCATGGCTGCTGATGTTTCCTCACCCTCCCTTTGCTGCTCATGGCTGCTGATGTTTCCTCATCCTCCCTTTAGCTCATGGCTGCTGATGTTTCCTCACCCTCCCTTTATCTCATGGCTGCTCCTGCTCTAGCTCTGCTGGGTCCAGTGGGCTCAGTCCCATGGAGAAATCTGCCCTTATCTTACTGGGCCCGGGCTCATGCAGAGCCAGTTGTGTTCTCACACTTGTTTGGGGAGCAGTAAAATCCCTTGAGGTTGTTTCCACTGCTGTTTCCTCCCTTTCCCCTGGACTTCCAAAGCTGAGCTCCTCTGTCCCACTGAAGGCTGCAAAGGGGGGATCCTAGCAGATCCTGGGGGACCCTTCAACTCCCAGGGCTGCCTGGGATGGCAGAGCAAAATCACAGCCATTATCTCCAGACCTGCACTTCTGCAGCTGTCCCCTAAATGTTGGAATCCCCTTTGATGAAAGGGGGAAAATAAGTATTCTTGGTAACCAGTGTGCCCTCTCAAAGAACTTACTGGCACAGCAGTTGGTGGAACTTGGCTGTGTTCTTGTAAAAGACTAAATGAAATATGTTATTTTAATTTTTGATTCACTTTGAATGAGTTTTATGCAGTCCCATTACCTTGTCTTCAGGGAACTGGTTTCTGAGACTTCACTTACTTGTTTACTTCTGGATTCAATTTTATAAGGCTTGGTCTCTTCAATGCTTTTGAGGAAAATCCCTTTTCTCTCTCTTTTATATAAGATGAAAAACTATTTCCCTCTTTTACTGAGAGAAAAATCACCATCCTGAGTTGTACTGTGTGACTTTGGTGGGAGAGGAGTATTTTTAGCCAATCAGGACTGGAGATGTGACTTAGGAATGTGTGTAAAAGTGTGTGAGTGAAGATCAGAGCAAACCCCAGCAGAGCTGCAGCCCCCGCAGCTCAGCTCCCACCTCTGCCCCCGGGGCAGGAGAGCTGCCCCACCCAGGTGCAGCTTGGCAAGGGCTCCTGCAGCCTCACAGCTGCCCAGGAGGGCTGAGGGAGAGCAGCACCCGCCCTGCTGCCTCTCAGGGGAGGGCTGTGTGTGCCTGGGGGCACACTGATACTGAGGTCTGTGTGTGTGTATGGGGGGCACACTGATACTGAGGGCTGTGTGTGCCTGGGGGCACACTGATACTGAGGTCTGTGTGTGTGTGTGTATGGGGGGCACACTGATACTGAGGTGTGTGTGTGTTTGGGGGCACACTGATACTGAGGTCTGTGTGTGCCTGGGGGCACACTGATACTGAGGTTTCTGTGTGTGTGTGTGTATGGGGGGCACACTGATACTGAGGTCTGTGTGTGTGTTTGGGGGGCACACTGATACTGAGGTCTGTGTGTGTGTTTGGGGGCACACTGATACTGAGGTCTGTGTGTGTGTATGGGGGCACACTGATACTGAGGTCTGTGTGTGTGTTTGGGGGGCACACTGATACTGAGGTCTGTGTGTGTGTATGGGGGCACACTGATACTGAGGTCTGTGTGTGTGTATGGGGGGCACACTGATACTGAGGTCTGTGTGTGTGTATGGGGGGCACACTGATGCTGAGGTCTGTGTGTGTGTGTGTTTGGGGGGCACACTGATACTGAGGTCTGTGTGTGTGTGCCTGGGGGCACACTGATACTGAGGTCTGTGTGTGTGTGTGTGTATGGGGGCACACTGATACTGAGGTCTGTGTGTGTATGGGGGGCACACTGATACTGAGGTCTGTGTGTGTATGGGGGCACACTGATACTGAGGTCTGTGTGTTTGGGGGCACACTGATACTGAGGTCTGTGTGTGTGTATGGGGGGCACACTGATGCTGAGGTCTGTGTGTGTGTGTGTTTGGGGGGCACACTGATACTGAGGTCTGTGTGTGTGTGCCTGGGGGCACACTGATACTGAGGTCTGTGTGTGTTTGGGGGCACACTGATACTGAGGTGTGTGTGTGTGTTTGGGGGCACACTGATACTGAGGTCTGTGTGTGTGTATGGGGGGCACACTGATGCTGAGGTCTGTGTGTGTGTATGGGGGGCACACTGATACTGAGGTCTGTGTGTGTGTGTTTGGGGGCACACTGATACTGAGGTCTGTTTTGGGGGGCACACTGATGCTCAGGTCTGTGTTTGGGGGGCACACTGATGCTCAGGTCTGTGTTTAGGGGGCACACTGATGCTCAGGTCTGTGTTTGGGGGGCACACTGATGCTCAGGTCTGTGTTTAGGGGGCACACTGATGCTCAGGTCTGTGTTTGGGGGGCACACTGATGCTGAGGTCACTGTTTGGGGGGCACACTGATGCTGAGGTCTGTGTTGGGGGGCACACTGATGCTCAGGTCTGTGTTTGGGGGGCACACTGATGCTCAGGTCTCTCTTTGGTGGCCACACTGATGCTGAGGAGCTCAGCCCTACCTGTGAGGGTTCCCAGTCTGGCAGCATGCACTGGGTGCATGCAGGGCTGGTGCCAGACCCAGCAGCACTGGAACCCAGGGCTGCTGCATTCATGGGGCCTGTCCCTCTCAGCCTCTTCCACAGCCTCAGCTCAGCAGTGCTGTTGCTTTAGGCTGTCATAATTTGATTAAACCCTGATTTGTCTGGAAAGGTGAGTCACCTGTAATCAGCACATTAAATGAAAGACCTCTGCGATTTCCTACTGCAAAATAATCTCAAATTCAATAAAGGTTTAATTCCACATTTACAAGCCCTGATGCTTTCAGCTCTCTAATCACTGTTTCCTGCCAAGCACGAAAGTCTTTTCATTTCCTGGAGTGTGAGCACAAACAACTGTGTGAGAGCTGCAGGCTGAGGGCTGAGCTGCTGTGTGCAGGACCCTGCACATTGAGAGACCACCTCACCTCAGCAGGAACCCAGGATTTTCATGTTTCCAAGACATTTTACGGAATAACTCTGCTAGCAAGCATCTTGTCAGTCTGTTGATGTCCAGAGAGATTGGAGCAGGCAGTAGGTGGAGTAAGTCAGCATCCACCAAGTTTCCAGACTCTGGTGGTCTGTGTTGGGTGGTGTCCAGGTAGAATTGACAGGAATTTGGGTTCTGGAATCATTCCAGCCCTTAGGGAGCTCTGGGGAATGTGCTGCCCTGTCGGATCACAGGGCTCCCCTGTCACTGAGAGGTTTGTCCCCACGAGGAGCCTCACGGTGAGGGCAGGGACAAGAAGAGCTGCCGACCATCTCACCCTTTTTGGTCTCATGTACCTAGAGCCAGTGAGCCAGGGAAGCAGATGGGAACTGCTGAGCTTTGGGGGGCTTTTCTGTGTGGGCAGGATCTGGGTGGGGGCCAGGGTGGTCTCCTGAATGACTCAACAAAAAGTAAAAAGAGCAGCAAGGTCATTTCACAAGCAGATTCCCTCAAGAATGACTTTGTTATACACCTCTGTAGTTTGAGAACATCAGCCAGACAGTGAATGAGCTCCTTGGAGAGCAAGGGTTTGCTGTGTGATTTCTGTGGCAGTCTGAAGCACACTGACAGTGGTTCTGAGGAGGGGAAAAGGCCAGAGGAGTGACCCAAGGGCTCTGGCTGTGCAGGGTCCCTCCAGTCTGATTCACACTGGCAGAGACAAGGCTCAGGCACTGGGAGCTGTGCAGGGAGAGCAGGAGATGCCTCTGTGGGAGCTGCTCTCTCCCTTTGTTGTGTAGCTCAACGCTGTCATGTTTGAGGAGCTTTTGTGGGGAGGGAAGCTGAGAAAGAGGTTGGGCTGTCAGCTAAGGATTGATGCCGCTTGTGTGTACTCACTAACATGCAGCAGTATTGCCTCCAGAGATATTCCTAGAGCTGGAAGGTCCAGCACTTAAAGGCTTTGTGGAACAATGGCTTCCTATAAAGACAGAGAGGTAACTTTTATCTCAAGCATGCTTGAGATTTTTTTCCACTTGGCACATGCAGAGTCCATTAGACTCAAAGTGATCCAAAGATAATGATAGGAGCACAAGAAAAAAAGGAAATGGAGGGAAGTGCTTTTAACTGCAGCGATCTGAAGTGTCAAAGATAAATAATACATAGATTGGCATTGCTTTCTAAAGGTACCACCGAGCCTGATGGAGATTTCACTGCTGAGAAATCACGTGTGCCCCACGGAGGAGCCAGGTCAGGGGTGCCAGAGCTGAGCTGGGGCAGCTCCTCTCTCTGTGCTCCTCTGATGGCAGCAGGCTCCTGCAGCACCCTCGTTTGTCAGGTGCCGTGTCAGTCCTGGTTAATCAGCTCCTTGTGAGAATTTACAGGGAATTTACAGGGAATTTACAGAGTCTGCTCGTGCAGCAGTGGGGAGGGGAGGTTCCCTTTGTGAGGCTGGGCTCTCCGTGCTGGGCAAGCGGAGCAGCTTGGAAGGGAAGGCAGCGCTTTCCCTGGAGGCTCTCCCCAGATGGGATAGCGCGATCCTGTGGGACTCTCCCTGTGCCTGCTGGCGGTCACTGCTGCGGGCGTGGATGGCTGAACCTAGAGCACCTGTGGGGCCCAGGGGGATGGCACCAGGGACCCCTGGCACCAGGGCCATGGAGGAGAGAAGGGGAGAGGGGTTACTGGGGTAGAAGGTCCCTGGAGACAGTCTGTGGCAGAGGGGAAGGGGAGCACCAGAGAGGGTGCGAGATGGGGAGCAGGAGCCCAGGATGGAGCCCAGGGCAGCCAGGGACAGAGAGGGGAGCTCTGCGCTGGTCACAGGGGTCACCTCTTTCACCTGGACCTGCTCCCCACAGCCCAGCCCGTTCCCAGGGCAGAGCCCTGGGTGCCAGAGGGGTTTGGGGGAGTCTCCTGCACTGAACTGGCTCCAGCGAGGTTTGATGGGCTGCACAGAGCCCTGCTGCCACAGCCTCATCCATATTCATAGCATGAGAGCTTTGCACTCACCAAAAATTGGATTGCTTGGCTTCCCAACCTTTAATAGACACAGTGTGTGGCTCTGTGTGGTTCTAACAAGGCAGATAACACACACCCTGCAAGCTGGTGGCAGTCTTATATTGATTTTGAGTAATTCTGGTTTCTGTCTTTTGACCAACTATCACTTTCTGTTGTGATAATTAAAGTGCATTTTCACAGTGTGGCAGGAAGCCCTGATTTTCTGTGTGCAATACACTGAGTTCCCACATCACAAGGGGAACTATTGGGAAATCCATAATTGCAGGGCTTTGGCAACCTTTAAATATTTCCATGGTTACTGAGGGGAAGGAGTTTCCCATTGGTTGGTGCAGTAATTATTTCAGTGACAAGGATGAACATGATTTTTGAAGTTGTTTGGTAGAGTGTTATTTGGATTTAACTTAATTTTGTAGCTCTTAGAGTACAATTTCCATATGAGCTGTTTGTTGTTTTCCATTAATGAGAAGCATTAAAACTTTGGCTAATTGTGCCAGTGGAATGATGTGGAAAACTTTACCACTGGTGCTTTTCCACCACTCTCAAGTGAATGAGGAAAGCCATATTCTGGTGACCCTTTGCCTTCACTGTGGTTTGTGTCTGGATTTCTTGTCAATACTAAAAATTGTGTTTTTTCTGATTAAAAAAATCAAGTTTTTACTGATAAAAAAAATGAAAGGAAAAATCAAAGTTGTAACAAAAAACTGATGAATTTATGCCTTGGGTGCATCCACGTGAAAATGAATGTGCTGAGATCCCACGTGGGCCAGCTCTGAGCAGCTGGGGCCTGGCTGGTTTTGGGGTGTCTCCATCATGTTCCCCACAGTCAGGAGGGGACAGAAATTGCCTGTGGAGAGGCTGGTGGGAGAATGGCAGGGCTCTGGGGGGCTGCTGAGACTTCCCTTCTAGAACATTCCCATGAACAAAGGAGGCCAGCACTAGCTGAATAAGTGCCTTATGAAATACTGCTCACCTCTGCAGCAGCAAGGACATGACAGTAATTCTGGAGAGAGCCCAGCCTGTGCTGCTCTGAGGCTCTTGTGCAGGGGCTGTGAAATGATGCCAGGTCCTGGAACCTGCTTTCCTCGTGTGCTTGTTCCTGACTGCTCCTGTTCTCCTCAAAGAGCATCTGCACAGGCCAGCGTGGGTGTCCCAGCGCCAGGGGACTCCTTGGGGCATTTCCCACTTGGCCTGACAGTCACTGCAGGTAAAGATTTACAGCTCAGCACTTGTGCCAATCTTTGGGCCCATTATAAGCCCAACCCAGCTTGATGAACAAACCTCCAAATTTGTATTATACAATGAGTCTCAGCATGTTTGTTTTCTCTAGGGAAGTAAAGACAAGTATTAATGTCAGACTGGATTTGAGCTGAAAGCATCACACAGGAGTTGTTTTATGGGGTAGTACTCTGGGTTGTTTGGTTTTTTTTCTTTTTTTTTGTTCCCACCCCCTCCTGCTGACTACCCACAGCCCCAAATTAGGACAGCTAGAAAGTTTCTGGTTGAAAAAGCTCAAATACTGTTACCTTTCCTGTGTCTCTGTGCTAATGCCGAGGGCTCACGGAGAGAAGCAAGGCTTGAGGCACAAACCTGGGGCAGTTCACACCGTGGCAGCTGCAGACAAAGAGGCAGACTGCGTGCTGAAAGCGTGCCAGGTTTAGCCAGGGTGCAGCCCAGGGGCACAGTTTGTTCATTTTCGGGGGCTGTGTGTGCAGATTGATTTATTTTTAATTGGGGCAGCTCGTGCTGCCGAGGTTAAAGCATTCACAGGTTCATGGCCCACTCAGGAGCGCGCTGTTGTGGACTGAGGGGCCAAATGCTGCACTGCACTGACCAGGCCCATCTCCTCCTCCCAGGGGCTGCACCCATGCTGACAGCACCTGGACTTCAGTGTGGGTGTGAAACAAAGCCTGCTGTGGGCATGGCAGCATTCCCGGGGTTGTGGTCAGCTTTACAATGGCCCTCAGGTAAAGGAGCGAGGCGAGATGCTGTGCCTGCACAGGTGTTTCATGTGAGGAGGATGAGAGCCCCCGCGGGTGTTTCATGTGAGGAGGATGAGAGCCCCCGCGGGTGTTTCATGTGAGGAGGATGAGAGCCCCCGCGGGTGTTTCAGGTGAGGAGGATGAGAGCCCCCGCGGGTGTTTCAGGTGTGTTCCACATGGGGAGCAGTGTCCCAGCCGCTGCTGGAGCTCCCTTGGCGCTGCTGCTGGTTCCGCTGGGAGCGTTCCGGGGGCGGCGGCGGCTCCGGGCCGGGCAGTGCTGCCCTGGCAATGCGGTACGAGCGCGACCCCGAGCGCGGCTGCCCGAGAGCCGCCCCGGAGCGCGGCTGCAGGCGCTGTTAGAGTGCCCGGCACGGGGGGAGCCCGGCTGGAGCTCACCCGCGGGGCTGGCACCGAGAGCCCGGCCCCGAGTGCGTGCCGGGCCATACCCAGGCTTTGGGCACAGCCCCGGGGCACAGCCCGGCTGGCACAGCCCTGGGGCACAGCCCACAGGGGCACAGCCCGGCTGGCACAGCCCCAGGGCACAGCCCCCAGCGCACAGCCCCCAGGGCACAGCCCGGCTGGCACAGCCCCAGGGCACAGCCCGGCTGGCACAGCCCCAGGGCACAGCCCGGCTGGCACAGCCCGGCTGGCACAGCCTGCGGGGCACAGCCTGCGGGGCACAGCCCCAGGGCACAGCCCGGCTGGCACAGCCCGGCTGGCACAGCCCCCAGGGCACAGGCTGCGGGGCACAGCCTGCGGGGCACAGCCCGGCTGGCACAGCCTGCGGGGCACAGCCTGCGGGGCACAGCCCCAGGGCACAGCCCGGCTGGCACAGCCCCAGGGGCACAGCCCGGCTGGCACAGCCCCGGGGCACAGCCCCAGGGCACAGCCCGACTGGCACAGCCCCAGCGCACAGCACCCAGGGGCACAGCCCGGCTGGCACAGCCCTGGGGCACAGCCCGGCTGGCACAGCCCCAGGGGCACAGCCCTGGGGCACAGCCCGGGGGCACAGCCTGCGGGGCACAGCCCCCAGTGCCAGCTGCAGGAGCCAGCCCAGCCCCTGGCACGGCTCTGCCGCTTGCTGAAGGCAGCGGCTTTGTGGTTGGTGGTTAGTTTGTGAGAGATGGTGATAAATGCATTTCCCCCCTGCTTTTCCTAGACCTAAAAGTGTCCTTCAGGTCTGAATGTTTCAGCAATGCCTTGAGGAGAGGGGTTTCTGTGAACACCAGTATGTTTTTCTTTTATCTTTATATATTCCATGTGCCATCGAGGTTGAGAAATCAGTATTGCTGGCAGGGAGCGCTGAGGCAGCACTGTGGCTGCCTGGCTCTCAGAGAGCTCCTGGGGGAGTGGGTGTTCTTCCCCAGCCTGGCTCAGGCACGACACTGCAAAATTTGTGCCAGCCCAGCTCGAACAGGCTGGTGTGCATGGGATTGGAATATCAATAAAGGCTGAAGTGGACTCAATGATTCCAGGGCATTGTAGCAAGAAAACATTGTATTTTCTGGAGGCTGAACTGTAGCCGTTCCATTCAGAAACACTTTAAAGCAGGGTTGCAGTATTATTCTGTGTTACTAGGTGACCACTTTGTTGTCATAAACTGGACTTTGCCTGCAACAGTGGCACACGTTCTGGGTACTGACTTAATCCCAGGAAGAAAACGAATCCATTTCCGGAAGCAAAGTGTTGCTTCCATTGTGTGCTCCAAGTCATCATTGCTTTGCTCAGTGTGAGGATCTGAGCCTGCCTGTGTGACTTCAGTGACTAAGATGGCTTTCTATTGCCACTGCTGTCAGCAGTTCCAGTTTTCATCCAACAGCTACTTGGTGGTGTGGGGAATTTAGCACGCACGTTGTCATGCTGGGTGCAAACTTCCACCTCCGTGCACAGCTGAATGCAGAGAAGCTCACTCTGCCCTCCCAGGCCGTCTCTGTGCCACCTCAGAGAGCAGAAGGTACAGGACACCAGGGCTAGACCCAGCCTGAAGCTGGGAGGGGAGCAGTTCTGTGGGATCCTGGAGAGCTCACTCGGGCGCTGGGACAGCCTCCTTTGCCTGGCCTTTGTTTCCAGTCTGGCTTGGAGGCAATCACTGGCTGTGGCTCTTTCTAGAGGGAGGAATTGCTTCCTGTGCACGTGGAGAGGAATTCTGGGGATGTGGCCGTGCTTTGCTCCCTCCTGATGCTGCTGTGAGATTTCTGGGCTGCACACAGCACCCCCAGAGCAGCTGAGAGGGGGAGGTCTCCTCATTGATCCCCTCACTGCTGCACAAAAGCAGCTGTCAGGGACATCTCCCTGCAGCTGTGCTCTCGGTGGAGGTTTATTTATTTCAAGGTTTATCTCAGCATCCTTCAGGAAATGCCACAGCACTGGTTCTGTTTAGAAGAGAAGCCCTTGGTTCGGGTGCTGGCCAGCAGAGCAGGGGTTGTGCAGCAGGACAGTGCCCCGTGGCACAGAGGGGCTGGGGAGGGGCAGCTCTGTGCCCAGGGGCTTTTCTGCCCTGCTGCCAGGGCCAGCTGGCACACGGGGCTGTCACAGCAGTGTCACAGAGGTGTCCCCAAAGCCAAGAGCCCACTCCTCTCACAGCCCTGCTGCTTTGTCCAGCAAACAGCCCGAGGCTGTGGTGCATGTTTCTAGGTGGGTGTACCTGAGAGCAAAGTTTGACTCAAAAGTCTCAGCTTAGCCTCCAATGAGAACCCTGCAAGAGAAGGAGGACAAATAGAGATAACTTTAGCTTGGCTTCAGAAAATTGGGGGCTTTTTTATAGAGACAAGAATGTATTTCAGATTTGTTGTTGCACAGAGTTGAGTTTTGTTTGGAAAAGGCCATGTGGCAAATTGTGTGATTATATTAAGCTCAGAGGGGGTGACTCACTGGCATAAATTATTTCCAGGAAACAAATGGAAGGAAGGGTAATGATATGTTGTTTCTGCTCCCATGGAATAAAGGAATAACCTTTCTGCCTGGGGGTACTTTTAGAAAAGCAGATAAAACCTGGAGTCAAAACCATTAAAATCAGTAAGTCCTGTCTTCAATATTTCCTTCAAATTTCTATGCTGCAGCTTCTGAAGAAGAGGCTAAGAATCAAATTACTTCCAGCCACAGAGACTGGAAGCCTATTTTCAGTTATCCAAAATGTTTTCTGTGCACCTCTGCTGGGGAAGTGCCCAAATATCTGAGTCCTTGTGGGAGGCAGCTGCTTGAGCAGGTGAAGCAAGAGGACTGGGAACAGTCATTGTCCCTTGGGATGCAAATTTCCAGGCTCTTTCTCCATCAGCCACTGGATGGGGTGAAGAATGACATTTGGGAAAAGCTGAAGGAACTGGTCTGGTTGTGGACTATCACTTCTGCTAAGACTTAAAAAATATATATAATAATTTGAAATCACTCACTTATCAAAGAAAAAGTAATTCATATTTGCAGATCTCTTTGCCACACAGAAATATTTTATAACAAACATATGAGGAGTCATTACAACTTGTCCTTCCTCAAATAAAATTAGAAGTAATTTACAACCCCAGCAAGTCCTGGTGATAGAGGAGACATAATTTTTAAAGCTTAGTATTTCTGGTTTGGAACAGTTACAAAACCTTGTGTTATAGAGGATGATGTGATTGTTTTTCATGTGGTAACACCATTTAATTAAGATTTAAGCAGATGGTTAACAGGAATAGTATTGTAGGCTTCATCAAAGTAAAATCTAAAGGGCACAATAATATTTGCACTTCAAAGTTGTTTGTTTTGATTTCCACCAATAAATAAATTAATTTCACGTGTCAGAGGAAAGCATTCTCACAGTAGTTACTGTATTACTACTTGTGTAGTGGAGTGTGGTCGCAGAGCAGGGATTTGATTTGTAACCCCAGCACAGACACAAGTCCACCAAATGAGCAGAGTGTTTGATTTCTGAGACTTAGTGGCAGCCACTGAGAGTGCAACAGCCCAACAAGCTGGTTTGGGAGCAGCGTGGGCACAAGGGGAGTGGAGAGGCAGAGTGCAGCCCCTCTGCTGCCCTGGCAGGGCCCAGCAGAGCCAGAGGGCACTCAGGACGTGAGGAAAGGCGCAGAGGCAATCTCTCCTCTCCCTCCATGCAGGGAAGCAAAGGGAGGATGGGATTGAGCCCAAGAGCAGCACTGGCAATGTGGGAGCAGCTGCCACCCACAGCCCTGCCCTGCTGCAGACCCCCAGGAGCAGGAGAGGGAGTGCAGCCTTTTCTGTGCGTGGGGCTCATTTCTTTTCCTCTACAACTCAGGTCTGCAGAAGAGGCGCCATCACAACCCCCCATCAAACCTCTCCCAGTCAGAAAGGAGAAAGCACAATATCTAAATCAAACTGAAATGAAATTTCAGGACTTCTTAGGGCAAAGCATGACTGATAAGCAAAGTTGCCTGTGCAGAGGGAATAGCTGTGCTGCCCCCAGGCCTCCTCCAGAGGAGGTGAGAGCAGCCCTGCAGAGATAAGTGCCCTATTTCTGGGCATGGCTCAGCAGCAGGGCTGTCCTGCAGCCCCAGCAGAGATTTCCAGGAAGGAAAGGTCAGGAGGATAAAGCAGAGCTGTCACTCTGCTCCGTGTGCTTTCTGCCCTCTTCACACTCTTGTGCAGGGCAAGAGCCAAGCCGAGTTCAAAAGGTGCCTTGCTCCAGCAGGGATGCACTGGGAAATTGGGCTGGGATTCATCCTGTCCAGCTTTAGCCAAAATCTCATTTCCTTGGCACTGCAGGAGGAGTAAATCAGCAATTCTGGGGGGCCATGCAGCCCCTGCCTCCCCCCTGGGCTGCCAAGGGAGCCTGAGCAGCTCTGCTGAGCCCTGGTGCTGCTCATGGGGACCCGGGGACACTGTGGGCAGTGCTGGTCTGGAATGTGCCCCAGCAGCTCCTGGGCTCCCTGGGGCGGCTGGCAGGGCTCCCTGCCGGTCCTGCAGCCCCTGCTGGCCCTGCCACAGCGCTGCTGGCTGCTCTGGGGCTCTGCTGGGGCCATGGAACATTCCAGACCAGCGCTGCCCACAGCAGCTCCCGCCCGGGCGGCTCTGGGAGCCCTGGACCTGGAGCTGCTGTCCCAGGGGCTGCACCATGGGTGGGTGAGGAGCTGCCAGCAGCAGCAGCAGGGCTGGGAACACCAGGCAGCCTCCAGGAGAAGCCTCTGAAATAGAAGAGCAGAGACAAACAGCTCTTGAGACATCCCATTCATAACCAGCACACGCACAAGACAGGAAGGTGTTCCTTGTCCAACACCTAATGCCATTAAACTTTACCCTGGCAAATATCAGAGCTGCTGGGAGCAAACTCAGCCCTTTCTGCAAATACAAACTCCTGCTTTAAAGGGATAATTTGCCTAAACATTCAAGTGACAGGTTTGGGAGGTGCAATTAGAAAACCCTGGCAGACTTAAAAGGAAATTTTTTCACCCACAAAGATGCAAGTGTGTAAGGTGCTCCATTGTCCTGAGGTTCAATGTGTTTAGTAGTTTTGTTGTCTAAAGTGATAGTCAGACCATGTTGAATTTAACAGAAGTCAGAAGAAAGATGAACAGTATCTAATCTGACCTCAGTCTCTCTTGCTTAACTTTTCTTAGGGTAGCTGGCAGTGCAATTTTCTTTTTTTGTTAGGTATTTTATCCCAACAGAGTTGTCACCTCTCCCCCTGTCCTTCTCCACCCCTCACTCTCTCCTTGCCTGTTCTTCCCCCTCTGATTTCCCATTTTCATTCCTTGCAGAAGAGGTGACTCACAGGATCCTGGTGGTATCAGCATCTCCAAAGTGTTTAACAGCAAGAGCAACTTGAATATGGCAGGAAAGTTAAAAGCTGATGAAAGCATAATTTAACAAAATATTAACAGGCCAGATTCTCCACTGATACAAAGTGAGGAGAAAATGAAATTGCACTGGTTTTCACCATCTACAGCGAGGCACAGTGTGGATCTCTGGTTAAAAGTACCTTGTGTGGTTATAATTTCACACTCTAAGTTGTCTGGAAGACAGGGAATTAAGCAACAAGGCTAAGCATTTTCCAGAAATAGAGGCATCAGTGGGAGTTGCAACAGGGTTTGGTATGTAATTACTCTGCTGCCTGGGGTGCCAGGTTCATCCATAGCAGGAAGGCTTTTCCTTTGTGCTGGAGCATGCCAAGCAGAGCAGGTCCTGCATTTGGCACTAATTGCCTGAGCCTGCAGCTGTGGAGGGGTGCAGAGGGAGGGGGGCTCTGGGCTGGCCCCTCTCCTGTCCTGGGGCACCAGGAACGGGCCCTGGGCCGAGCCCCAGCCCTGCCCTGGCAGCAGCACAGCACCAGGGCTGCTCTGGCCCTGCTCTGGCCAAACCCCTTTGGGGGAGGCTGTGCACTTGGGGAGCAGCCCCGAAATGGGACTGGGCTGCCAGAGAGGCAGCAGGGCAGAATGTGCTGAGAAAATCCACACAGGAGCCATGGAAAAGCAGAGAAAGAGCTGCTGAGGTGGTTCTGTGCAGCTGGGCTGGGGCTCAGGCAGTGGGAAGGGGAAGGGGCTGCAGGAGGAGCACTGGCCATGGGCTTGAGGGGGCCCTGTAGCCCCGGCAGGTGCCTCGGTGGCCTTCAGTAGGGCAGGCAGCCCCCTCAGCTCGGGTCATAAGCTCCACTATGGGTGTGGGTGACTCACAGGGAGCTGGCTGTTCAGTTCTGTGATTTACAGCCAGCTGAGGAGCTCTGCCCATGCTGTCCAGAGGGGCTCCCTGAGTGACCAGAGGGGCTCCCATGGTGTCCAGTGGGGCTGTCTGAGTGTCCAGTGGGGCTCCCTGTGTGTCCTGGGCTCTCCCTGTGTGCCCTGGGCTCTCCCTGGGTGTGCAGGGCTCTCCCTGTCTGTCCTGGGCTCTCCCTGCGTGTCCTGGGCTCTCCCTGTGTGCCCTGGGCTCTCCCTGTGTGTGCAGGGCTCTCCCTGTGTGCCCTGGGCTCTCCCTGCGTGTCCTGGGCTCTCCCTGTCTGTCCTGGGCTCTCCCTGTCTGTCCTGGGCTCTCCCTGCGTGTCCTGGGCTCTCCCTGGGTGTGCAGGGCTCTCCCTGCGTGTCCTGGGCTCTCCCTGCGTGTCCTGGGCTCTCCCTGTCTGTCCTGGGCTCTCCCTGTCTGTCCTGGGCTCTCCCTGTGTGTGCAGGGCTCTCCTTGTGTGTGCAGGGCTCTCCCTGTCTGTCCTGGGCTCTCCCTGAGTGTGCAGGGCTCTCCCTGTCTGTCCTGGGCTCTCCCTGGGTGCCCTGGGCTCTCCCTGTCTGTCCTGGGCTCTCCCTGCGTGTCCTGGGCTCTCCCTGCGTGTCCTGGGCTCTCCCTGTCTGTCCTGGGCTCTCCCTGTGTGTGCAGGGCTCTCCTTGTGTGTGCAGGGCTCTCCCTGTCTGTCCTGGGCTCTCCCTGAGTGTGCAGGGCTCTCCCTGTCTGTCCTGGGCTCTCCCTGTGTGTCCTGGGCTCTCCCTGCGTGTCCTGGGCTCTCCCTGTCTGTCCTGGGCTCTCCCTGCGTGTGCAGGGCTCTCCCTGTCTGTCCTGGGCTCTCCCTGTCTGTCCTGGGCTCTCCCTGGGTGTCCTGGGCTCTCCCTGGGTGTCCTGGGCTCTCCCTGTCTGTCCTGGGCTCTCCCTGTCTGTCCTGGGCTCTCCCTGCGTGTCCTGGGCTCTCCCTGTCTGTCCTGGGCTCTCCCTGTCTGTCCTGGGCTCTCCCTGCGTGTCCTGGGCTCTCCCTGTGTGTGCAGGGCTCTCCCTGTCTGTCCTGGGCTCTCCCTGCGTGTCCTGGGCTCTCCCTGCCTGCCCAGCCAGTCCCATCCCTGTGTCCTGGGCAGGGTTGGCTCTCCAGCCATGCCTGCATCAGGGGCAGCACATTCCCCTGCCCCGTGCAGGGGTTTGGGAGCCTGAGCTCTCTCACCGGGGGCTCTGTGCCAGGCAGTGCCGGCACGGGGGGCTCTGGGGAGTGCTGACTCACAGCATTTACATCACTACTGGTGCAGTCATGAAAAACATTCCAGAACCTTCCCTCTGGGGCACCTCTCTCATTTTAGGCTGCATAAATCCTCCTCACAGGTTTGCAATAAGACTTTGGTTAACTTTTTGCAGGTGATTTAAAGTGTGTGTCTGACAAGATTCCCTGTGCCATGTTTCCCTTGATGCTGGAATGTCCTTTGGCATTCAATAAAAACCCAGAGTGCTTATGTTAATTTGATTTTTGCAATCAAGCCACCTTAAATTGCATTTATTCCTGTGTGGTGAGTCATGCTGTAATGATCTGATTTGTAGATCAGGTCCAGCTTCTGCAGGGCATTGTGCAAACATGAGACAATTTCCTCCTCACCCATCGTGGAGGGGGCCCTGCAGGCCAGGCAGGGGCAGGGAGGGCAGGGGGCTGCTGGGGAGGCTCAGAGCACTGGAGACCCCTCCTGCAGTGCCCTTGAGCAGAAATGGCACCCAGGGGGGGTCTCCCTGTGCTGGGCCTGGACTCCTGTCCCTGGGAAGGCACAGGGAGTTGTTCTCTGCCTCGGTGTGACCTGCACTTGGAGAAACTTCTTCTCTTTTCTCTGCTGACCTGGGCCCTGCCAGCCCTGCCCTTCCTTCCTGCTGCCCAGGCTCCCCTCTCCAGGGCACAGATCCCAGGCTTTGCTCCTTCAGGGACCCTTGGCATTTGTTTCAAGTCACATTGTTCTTTTGCCATGATGAAGCCTTGGAAACTCATCCCA
Source organism: Molothrus ater (assembly GCF_012460135.2). Taxonomy (NCBI): domain Eukaryota; kingdom Metazoa; phylum Chordata; class Aves; order Passeriformes; family Icteridae; genus Molothrus; species Molothrus ater. The sequence goes on along the minus strand of NC_050491.2, from coordinate 19,585,036 downwards.
TATTGTAACAGTCCCTTTTGGGTACTTGAATCCTAAATTCAGCAGTTTCATTAAATTACTCATTCTCCCCCATTTTCTTTGTGATCACCAGCCATGTCAGTCACAGCCACTCTTCAAAGAGGGAGGCTGAACTCTACATCAGATAGGACTTCTTTCTTTTTATTTATAAAGCAAAGCATGAATTCTAACAGGTCCACTAGTCATATCTATTGATTTGGTACTTAATCATATGAACACAATGAATATTCAGTGCCTGCATGATATAAAAAGAACAATCAGAATAAGCTATTAGAGGTGCTGGAATCTCATTTAAAATCTAATTAGGTCTAGAACAAAACTAGAGGAGTCCTGTCTGAGTAGGAAGAAATGGATGTGTCTACATAATGATTGAAATGCCTTCTTTTTTCATCCTTCTCTTGGCATGTATTAAGAAGCTAGATTTTTTACTTCCCCAGTTCAGGCTTGGCAAACCATGAGTTTGGCTGGTACCCTCATGCTTTGACTCAGAGGTGAGAGCTGATCACTGTGTGCTGTGTAGCTGCTCTCTCTGAACAGTCACAGTGTTTGGGTGGGCAGTCCCCCCAAGCAGAAATTGTTTTATAGCTGGCCCTGCTCCCCTGCACTGACCAGCTCACAAACTCCTGAGCTTGCATTGCTTTAATTGACCTCGTGGTTTTCTGGGTTTTATCAGTGTATCAGATCAGTGCTTTGTGACTTTTCCCCCCTTTTTAATAGCAAAACTAAGAAAAACTTCAGTTATTTATGGCTCTTTTACATAAATATCGTGGCTCAGCTTGCAGGGGTTGTCGTGCATGAAGGCAGAGTCAGGCTTGGCTGGGCTGGGCAGAGCTGAGCAGGTGAATTTTTCAGTTCCCTTCAGCAGCTGGGCTGGATCTAACCCATGCTGAGGCAGGCAGAGGGCTGAGCAGGTCACCCTGCGCTGAGCTGCTGCCCAGCGGGACTCTGCTTGTCTTGGCATCAGCAAACTGTGCCTGGAGCTGACATTTCTGACTGGGGGTGGGCAGGGGGCTGCCCTGGCCCTGCAGACCCTCCAGGGGTGACCCCACGGTCACAGAGCCCTGCACACCCACCCTGTGAGCACAGCCTGGCTCTGGCACTGGGGCTGGGCACAGTGCCCATCATGCACACTGTGCAGGGCTCACAGGGCTGGGCACAGTGCCCACCATCCACACTGTGCAGGGCTCACAGGGCTGGGCACAGTGCCCATCATGCACACACTGTGCAGGGCTCACACACACACTGTGCAGGGCTCACAGGGCTGGGCACGGTGCCCATCATGCACACACTGTGCAGGGCTCACAGGGCTGGGCACAGTGCCCACCATCCACACTGTGCAGGGCTCACAGGGCTGGGCACGGTGCCCATCATGCACACACTGTGCAGGGCTCACAGGGCTGGGCACGGTGCCCATCATGCACACACTGTGCAGGGCTCACAGGGCTGGGCACAGTGCCCACCATCCACACTGTGCAGGGCTCACAGGGCTGGGCACAGTGCCCATCATGCACACTGTGCAGGGCTCACAGGGCTGGGCACGGTGCCCACCATCCACACTGTGCAGGGCTCACAGGCTGGGCACAGTGCCCACCATGCACACACTGTGCAGGGCTCACACACACACTGTGCAGGGCTCACAGGGCTGGGCACAGTGCCCACCATGCACACTGTGCAGGGCTCACACACACACTGTGCAGGGCTCACAGGGCTGGGCACAGTGCCCATCATGCACACACTGTGCAGGGCTCACACACACACTGTGCAGGGCTCACAGGGCTGGGCACGGTGCCCACCATGCACACACTGTGCAGGGCTCACACACACACTGTGCAGGGCTCACAGGGCTGGGCACAGTGCCCATCATGCACACACTGTGCAGGGCTCACACGCTGGGCACAGTGCCCACCATCCACACTGTGCAGGGCTCACAGGGCAGCCAGGGGGGCTGGGGGCTGCCAGCCTCACCAGGGCTCTGCACCCGGGCTGAGGGGGACTGGGGGCACTGTGCCTGATGTGCTCCAGTGACACTGCTGGATTTTAACCATCCTTTATTCAGAGACTGCACCCAGGCTTTCCCTGCTGTGCCAATTCCAGCCCAGAACACAGTCCCAGGTCCTTCAGGTACAGCTTCACTGACTGCCCAAAGCCCAGGCTGTGTGAGCCTCCTCTCCTCTCCTCTCCAGGGCAGCCCAGGAGGGGTCAGCAAGGCCGGATTGAGGGCTTTGCTCAGGAAGGGTGCCTGGCTTAGCAAGGCCGAAGGGAGGGCTTTGCTCAGGAAGCTCCTGCCTGCACACACCCCATGGCAAGTGGTGGTTTCCTAGAAATCCAGCCCTGGATGCAGAAATGTCATTTCATTCATGAATTCATGCTGTGGTTGCTGAGCACTCATAGCTGGGGGTGATCTCTCTGCACTGGGAGCCTGTTCCTCTCCACCTCCAGCACTTCCTGAGCATGCAGGAGCCAAGGCAGCTCCAGGCAAAGTGCCCTCACAGCCACGCTGGGGCTGCACAGGGCTCAGCCATGGTGCAATGGCTTCAGAGCTGCCAGCTGCACCTCTCCCCCCCCCAAATGGTTGTCTGGAATTGTTACAGAGCATGTCAGGAATTCTATTTACAACTATATTGCCTCACATGTAAAGAGGGAATTAAAGGGAGTCAGGGAAAATCATGTGCTACCCTGTACAGATCCTGGTTTGAGGGTGATGAGGAAGGTCTTGAGGTCTTGCTCAGTTTGCTTATGGTTTCATTGCTCTTCTTCTCCTGGCCGGAATGAATTGAACCTTACAGAAGTGGGCACTTGCCAGGTCTGACTTTAGACTTTTCAGGCTGCTGTGTAGGGATCCTATTTTTTGCCTGATATGCATTACCTTCCACATCCTGTTATTCCCAGGATTTGATTTTGATTCTGTTCCATCTCATCTGAGATGAATGGGTTTAATCAGAATCTCCTACACCCACTTCATTCAATGGCAGCCCTTTATAAGATGCAAAGAAACATAGCACAGTCTTGTCCTGGCAAGGCAAGAGGCTAAATGAAGGGAAGAATTTTAGCTTCTGACTGGGTTCTAACCCTGGAGCTCTGAGGGTTTATAAGATTTTCCAGTGATAGCCTCATTTGGCCTCTGTAAATGGAAGCTGGGTGAGAAAATACAATCTGTCTGTCTGCTCTGCAATGTGCTCATTGATTTCAGCAGCTGTGCTGTAATTGTTCTTACAAATCAGCTAATTGAGGTCCTTAATGAAAGGTGACTTAAGCAGCAGTAAATGTGGCATTTGCCTCCCAGTGGACAGCAGCTGAGCAGATCTGGGGCTCCCTGTTAGCCAAATTCTGCCCTCCCAGCCCGTTGGCCTGAGTGAGTGGAGCTGATGGGTTTGTCAGGGTGCTGAGGCTCTCCTCCATCTCCTGCAGTGTTTGCTGGGCTGGGGGCACTGTCCTGTGCCAGGGAGGTGCCTCACCCGCCCCTGGCAGGGCTCAGGTGCCAAACACCAGTCAGGGCTGGCAGCTCCCACAGCTGGGTCCTGCTCGTGCCTTCCTTTTGCAGCTTTCACTGGGAGGACAGGGCTCTAAAGTTCATCTGGAGGTTCAAAAACTTAACATGCTTTCTCCTCTGAGCTTTCAAAATCCAGCTAAAGGCTTTTAGCTGATTATCTCAGGTCTCTTCTCTCTAATGACTTTCCAGTTTATTGATGTTGCACAAAAATCGTGGATAACCCTCTCTGTTAGATATAATTATCAATGACTATTGAGCTTGGGAAATTTTTCTGTTAATTTTGTCTTTAGTCTTCTATTTGCTGTCAGAGATGTGAAAAAGAAGCCTGCAATTCTCTCATAATTACTGAGTCTTGTTGATTTCTTTTTCCATTTTTTAAAGATAAGTTTGTGCTTAAGTATGAGCCTTTGAAAGAGGGAAGTAAAACGTCTCCAATAAAGTGTGGTTGTGATTTGAATGCAAAAATGTCGTTGACTAAGGGAAACCCTGATTTTTGATTGAAAATTCACCACTGATTAAGCAATTTTGCTTCTCTTGATTAGATTTTGAGATTGTCTGTGCATCTCATCCTCACAAGGATGAGTTCTTGTTCGAGTGGAGTTACACAGATCAGACTGATCATGTCCCATCCTGAGCTGCTCTGGATCCTTTTTTAACACTTTTCAGCTGCTCAGCTGATTATAAAGGGACCATTAATGTGTGAGGATATGAAGAGACCCCGTTAGGGTGTTCTGAGGCTGGCAGTGCCTCAGCCCTGCCTGCCACGTGCTGCAGGCACAGCCCCTGCTGCAGAGCTTCTGCTGCTCTGCCCTGCAGAGGGATGAGCAGAAATCTTCCCTGTGGCTTTTCAAGGTCCCCAAAATAGTTTCAAGACATTTTATTTTCACAGGGAGGGTCACTGCTATTGTGAAGGCTTTCATGGTGTAGTGTTACTGGGGCAGCCACCCACTGTCTGTGCACCGCATTTTGGCTGTTAAGAGCTGGGTACTTTGTCCTGAAAATGTGCAGTCCAGTGGGTCTCCTCCCTCACCAGTAGTTACCTACAATTTAATTCTTTAATTCCTTAGGATCAAAGCATCACATGGGTTGAAAGGGATCTCTGGCTTTATTCTGTTCTGAAGAGAGCACGTTGTTTCCTTTCATCCTCAGCAGAGCACTTTGCTGCTGCTCATGTTCTCTAATACAGAAGTTTCCAGTTAGCTCAGCTGAGAAAGTGGGTCTGGATCTCAGTGCTGGCTTTCCTTCCTTGTCTGTCCCCGTTCCCTGTTCCCCCGAGCAGCACAGGCACAGCCCAGGCCTCAGTCTGATTTCCCCACTGCTGAACGGTGGCTGGCAGCAAAATCCATCCCCATCCCTCCAGAAACTCATTAAAACCAGGGAACTCTGAGCTACAGCACAGTGATTTCTGTTTGGACTGCATTGCCAATTTAGCACATGTGTGAGAGGTAAAATGATTAAATAGTTTCTTGTAAGGAAATCTCTCTAACTAGAAACTTAAAAAAAAATTAATTCCAATTTATGTTCACTTATTTGATCAACATTGTAGGCATAACTTCTGATCATGCACTGCATTCCTAAGAGAGAGGACATAGATTTTTTTTTTTTTTTTTTTGAATCACAGTTTTTTCTGTGGCTCATTATAGCTGCAATATTTTGTGTAGGTGTTTAGAACAGAGGACTGGGAGTGCCATCACTGCAGTATTCCAGGACATGGACTGGCTGAGCAGTGCAGCTGGAGCTCCCTGTGTTGAGAGTTAAGGGAGTTTTTTTCTGTAGTAAATAACATGTATTATTTTGCATATTATTTTTGATTTTTATAGACATATTGGTGTTCATAATGGAGGTCTGACTGCTCTTAGGTCTAGGTAACCAATTTTGGTGTCAGTGGGGGTTTTTTCCCCCAATTCATTTGATTACAATTCCTCCTGGAATAGGATGGCAGCAGTGTCCTGTGTCTGCAGGCACAGCCTCACCACTGGAGTGTTAATGTGCTGCTCACTGCTCTTCAACATCTCCTGTCATTTGAGTTCTCTTCTCAGAAAGGAAAATAAAGTTTTCACAGCTTTTTTTCCCCCGTTTCAAAATACCGTTTTTTTTAAGCTAAAACTAGTTGCCAAATTCTATTTTGATCGCGGGGTTTATTTTTGAACTGGAGATCAGTACATTCAGGAATCGCAATTACGTGGAGATGATGCTGATCATCCTGCTCTGCAGTTTACCCACAGAAGCTCTCCACGTGGTGTCGATGCTGTGGCGTGTGAGCAGTGACAGGAGCAGCCCTGTGGAGCTGCAGCTCTGCAGGGCTGGGCAGAGGGGACGGGGGCTGCTCCAGCCTTGCCTTGGCGCTGCTTTGGAGGCTGCAGAGCCAGGACTGGCTGAGAGCCTGCCCCAAGAGCCCGGAGGGGCTGCCCGAGCCCCGGGCACCTGCAGGGTCCCGTCCCAGCCCCTGTGTGTGAGCAGCAGGAGCCACAGAGGGGACACTGGGGACAGGGGCAGCAGCAGAGTCCCCTGTCCCTGTGCTGCTTGCTCAGGCCAAGAGCCACAGCCCAGACCCTTCCAGGGCTGTCCTGGCTCTGCACACAGCTCTGGGCAGCCCTGATTTGTCTGCAAGGGTCACACAGGGACAGCACCGTTGGAGCTGCCAGGCTCAGGGTGCAAAGTTTGGCTTTCTTCAGGTTTTATTTTTGTTTGGTCTTGGGTTTTGGTTTCTTTCTTCTTTATTTTAATGCAGATTAGGTGATTGAGGAATGGTTGGGATGCATTTGATTCTGAACTCTCAAGAGGACACTCACCAAAGGGCTTTTCTCTTGACCAGTCCTAAATCCCAAGGCTGCTGTCGATTCCCTGCTCTGCTGTGTTTTGCTGCTCTGTCCCGGGCACAATTTAGCAAAGGAACAATCCTGTTCTGATTATGTACCAAAATGCTAAAGCAAACAAAAGTGCAGTCACAAAGGTGGATTATGAATTGTTTTTCCTTTGCTGAGGGAAGAATGTTTTTTGTCCATGCATTTCAAGGAACTCTACTGTTCATGAGCAATTTAAAAGAGAAATATTTGATACTGCAGGGGAGTTGGTAATGACTTAATCAAAGGCACAAAGACTTCTTTGCTCCAGTTGAATGTTCACATAGTTTAGTTCTTATTAGCATCGATTTTCCCCAAATCTTTAGCATCTGATTTATGAAAGGCAACATAATGAATTTTAGCAACAAACAAGAATATTGAACAAGAAGACAGAGCATTGTTCCACTCCCTGGCATGGGGGTGCAGGACTGCTAGGGCAGCTCAGCCTTGGCTGGCTCACCCTTCCTGTGAGGCACAGGGAGAATTTCTGTGCCTCCCTCTCCCCCTGTGCAGGTCAGGAGAAGTCAGAGATCCCCGGGTGGGGAGCAGAGATCCCTCTGCAGCAGCCAGGCAGAGCTTCCCTCCTGTGCCTGCTCCCACCAGCCCGGGGGCTGCTGGCCCTGCCTGCCCTCTGACTGCAGCTGGTGCAGGAGCCTGTGCCACACGGCCAGGCTCGATGGCAGATGAGGGATTGCTGAGCTCCCAGCCAGTGATGTTTTTATTTAAACCAGCTGGGAGTCTCTGACATTCTCAATTACAGCTCGTTTGCACACGCTCTTTGCAATTGAAATGCAGTTTGGCACCAGTGCCCCTGAGGTCTGCTCTGGGACGTGCCAAAATCTCACTGCCACAGCTGTGAAGGTAGGTGGCATTTGCAGTGCTAATAGAGAAGGATCAGGGGAAAAATAAAAAAAAAGAAGCCTAAACTTTCTCCATCCCTTTTAAGCAGTGACTCAGTCACCAGCCCTTCCCACAGTTCTTCACTGATGTTCTAATTGCAGACCAGTACCAGCTCAGGCTGCCTAAAAATAAACTCCACATTTTCATTTAATTACTTGGACTGTCTGCCTCATTGCTGTGAAAATTATATAGAAGAAAATATTTACTTACAGGGTTTTCCTAAGTATGATCTCTCAGCTATCCCACACAGGTAGGTAATGAATCTATACAGAAATATGTTAGATTACAAAAGGCAATGTGAGGGTGAATTTGGGGCCAGGAGAGCTGGGTGGAGCTCAGACCTCACCTGTGCCCCCTTCTTTGGACACAGGCTCTGCCTCTCCATAAACCAGGGCAGTGATTACGAGCAGTGTTTGCTCCTCTGGCACTCTCTGCTTCCCCACACCCTGCACTGAGCTGCAGCTCTGCCTTCCCAGGGCAGGATGGCATTGGCAGCCTGGCATTGCAGCTCACACCTGTGTCCTGCTGAGTCTGCTGCCATTTCCTCTCTGTGAGAGCCTCTGGCATGTGGATAACATTGAAGGTGAGCGTCCCATGCTCTGTGAGAGCCTCTGGCATGTGGATAACATTGTAGGTGAGTGTCCCATGCTCTGTGACAGCCTCTGGCATGTGGATAACATTGAAGGTGAGCGTCCCATGCTCTGTGAGGGCCTCTGGCATGTGGATAACATTGAAGGTGAGCGTCCCATGCTCTGTGACAGCCTCTGGCATGTGGATAACATTGAAGGTGAGCGTCCCATGCTCTGTGAGAGCCTCTGGCATGTGGATAACATTGTATGTGAGTGTCCCATGCTCTGTGAGAGCCTCTGGCATGTGGATAACATTGTATGTGAGTGTCCCATGCTCTGTGAGAGCCTCTGGCGTGCGGATAACATTGTATGTGAGTGTCCCATGCTCTGTGAGAGCCTCTGGCATGCAGATAACATTGTAGGTGAGTGTCCCATGCTCTGTGACAGCCTCTGGCATGTGGATAACATTGTATGTGAGTGTCCCATTCTCTGTGAGAGCCTCTGGCATGTGGATAACATTGTAGGTGAGTGTCCCATGCTCTGTGAGGGCCTCTGGCATGTGGATAACATTGTAGGTGAGTGTCCCATGCTCTGTGAGAGCCTCTGGCATGTGGATAACATTGAAGGTGAGTGTCCCATGCTCTGTGACGGCCTCTGGCATGTGGATAACATTGAAGGTGAGTGTCCCATGCTCTGTGACGGCCTCTGGCATGTGGATAACATTGTATGTGAGTGTCCCATGCTCTGTGACGGCCTCTGGCGTGTGGATAACATTGAAGGTGAGTGTCCCATGCTCTGTGACAGCCTCTGGCATGCAGATAACATTGTAGGTGAGTGTCCCTGGTAGGGCTGCAGGGTGCTGGCCATTGCAGTGCTCTGCCACTACACTGCAATGTTCTTCCAGTGAACGGCAGCTCTCTCAACAAAACATTGTGCTCCTCAAGTGTCTGGGAAAACCAGAAAACTGGGATGGTGGTGGGTTTTTTGATGCAGAAATATATCCTTTTGGAGGTATTGGGGTTTCTGAGTGTGTTGGGAGCACTGGCTTGCAGCCATTTGAGGGAATACTGCAAAACCACTCGTGAATATTTGCTTTCCACTCCTCGTGAAAGGGAAACATTGAAACCATGCCAATAAAATGCATTTCTTAGGGACATTGGGCAGGGGAGAGCCCCAGGATCAGGGGATGTGTCTGAGGAGTGCTGGCTGGGGTGCCCTGAGCTCCTTGGTGGGTGAGGCTGGAGGGACACACAGAGCTTGGGCTCAGCAAACACCGTGGTCAGTGTCTGAAGGGTTTGCAAGGACAGCTCTTGACTGCACTATTTTAATGTGAGCTGGGAAGTAACTTCTTGTCTTTATGCATAGTGGAATTTCAGGAGGTAAATCAGCCAAACAAAAAAAAGAGCTATATTTGATAAGCAAACAGTTCACTGAATATTTTGCCCACTGAAAGGTTTTGGACTCAGTGATCCTTGTGGGTCCCTTCCAGTTTAGGTCATTCTGTATTTTATGTCGTTGGCAAAACCAGAAAAGCTCAGGTAGTTCTTATTTCAGCTTTATGATAACTATCCCAATAATTGTATTTGACAGTCAAAAAATCGATAGAGACCCATGTAAGTCATTAATGACAAAGATTGTGTCTGTCTGTCCTTACAGTGGCCAGCCCAGCTGCCTGCAGGAGGCCACCTCTGCTGGTCCTCAGGACAAGGAGCCCTGCATGGATGAAAGCCCTGACATTCACTTTGTGGGAATTACAGACCAGACCTCCAGGTAATGCTGCCCCTGAGTGCTCAGAAATCATGGAACTGGCGAGAAATGATGCCTTTACTTTTTAATGTGAGAAAGAAAGGCTGCTGCTCTACTCTCTCTTACTACAATTAATTCTTTCATTCTGCAGAACTTTATTAATAATAAATATTTTTTATGTAAAAGAAAGAAAAAGCAGGAATATTCTTGGGGCATGTCCCAGTATCAGGTCCTATTGTGTAAATTGCCAAATCATCCTGCAATTTGCATTAAAAAGCACAGGTTTAGCTACCCTAATTGCATGACACTGTGTGTCTGTGGTTTATGTGCAGCTCAGCGAGGCAGCAGCCATGGGGAGGCCTCCAGAGTGGGGTTTTCAGGAGGTCTCCAGGGAGGAAGGCTCTGCACCCCTCCTGCGGCAGGGAGAGTCCCGGGGCGGGGGGCTCACCCCCATTTCTGGTTCCCTGCTCTCGGCATCTCGGCCCCTTCGGCACGGTTTGGGTGTGGGGCCGCTCCTCTGCCGGGCTGAGGCTGTGCCCGTGTCCCTCCTGGTGCTGAGGCTGTGCCCGTGTCCCTCCTGGTGCTGAGGCTGTGCCCTGAGGCTGTGCCCGTGTCCCTCCTGGTGCTGAGGCTGTGCCCTGAGGCTGTGCCCGTGTCCCTCCTGCCCTGCCCAGGGCTGCGGAGCCGGAGAAGGGGAGCATCCCCCGGATCATCCCCCCGGATCATCCCCCCCGGAGCAGGGAATCCCCGCTGGTGCTGGAAGCCCGGCCCCAGCCGCACCCCGGGGCTGCCCCGGGTTCCCGCGGAGCCCAGGGCCGGGCAGGGCAGGAGGGAAATTCCTCTCCTCCTCATCCTCCTCATCCTCCTCATCCTCCTCATCCTCCTCATCCTCCTCCTCCTCTCCCCCTGTCCCCTCGTGTCCCTGGTGTGCGGTTTGTGCCGGGCTGTGCCAGGATGTGCCGGGCCGTGCCAGGCTGTGCGGTTTGTGCCAGGCCGTGCCGTTCTGTGCGGTTCGTGCCAGGATGTGCCGGGCTGTGCCAGGCCGTGCCAGGCTGTGCGGTTTGTGCCAGGCCGTGCGGTTTGTGCCGTTCTGTGAGGTTTGTGCCAGGCCGTGCCAGGATGTGCGGTTTGTGCCAAGCTGTGCCAGGCTGTGCGGTTTGTGCTGGGCCGTGCCGTTCTGTGCGGTTTGTGCCAGGCTGTGCGGTTTGTGCCAGGCTGTGCGGTTTGTGCCGGGCCGTGCCAGGCTGTGCGGTTTGTGCCAGGCCGTGCCAGGCTGTGCGGTCTGTGCCAGGCCGTGCCAAGCCGTGCCAGGCTGTGCGGTTTGTGCCGGGCCGTGCCAGGCTGTGCGGTCTGTGCCAGGCTGTGCGGTCTGTGCCAGGCCGTGCCGTTCTGTGCGGTCTGTGCCAGGCCGTGCCAAGCCGTGCCAGGCTGTGCGGTCTGTGCCGCTCTGGAGCCGCGGCCGCTCTGCCAGGCACCGCTTTGATCTCGGGCGGGTTTCCCCGCGCTATTTTTAGAGGCAGCGAGGATAACCGAGGGATGTCGGTTCCCGTGCAGACGGGAGGCAGCTGCAGACGGGAAGGAGCTGCAGACGCAGCTTTTCTCCAGGGGCAGAAGAGAGGAGCAGAAGGAGGAAAACAAGGCGGTCTCCACCGGCATTCCCAGCCCTTCTGCTCACACAGATACGGCCCTGAGGCCAGAGAGGGATGTTCCCCAAGTACAGATTCTCTGGATTGCCGGTGATTCTCCTTGTTGGCTTGTGTGTAACTCACGGCTCTGCTGCAGCCCGGAGCCGGGACCTGCAGTTCAATTGATCTTTGCAGCACAGTGGATATGTTTATAAGGGATTGCCAATAGTCACCCTTTGATTTAAAAATGATTGCAACATCTCTCACTTTCCCTGCTTTAAACACGTGTGTGGAGGTCTCAGATTGCTCAGTTTTGATCGTACCGACTCCTGCTTTTTGTTTTATCTTCAGAACTGGAGCAAAGCAAGGAACAGGTACAGCAACCAAGCCTTTCCTCCCTAGGCAGGAGTGTGTGTGTCTGCAGATTTGCACTCAGGCTGCGGGAGAACAAGAGGGAAAACATGTTTCCAGAGAAGGAGAGGTTCCGAAGGGTGTTTTCTGCTCCTTCTGCCATCGCTGTTGCTGGGGAAACCAGCGCGGGCCCGGAGCGGCTCCCTCTGTCTGTCTGTGTCTGTCTGTGTCTGTCTGTGTCTGTCTGTGTCTGTCTCTGACCCAGCGCGGCGCCTGGAGCGGCTCTGACATCGCAGCGGCTCTCTCTGTCTCTCTGTCTCTGTCTCTGTCTGTCTGTCTGTCTGTCTGTCTGTCTCTGTCTCTGACCCGGAGCAGCTCTCTCCCAGCTCCGGGGAAGTGCCGGCTCAGCCCCCAGCCCATCCCAGCCCATCCCGGGCCCTGCTCCGGGACACGGCCGGTGCCAGCTGGCTCCAGGTGCTCTCGGGGCTGGGAGAGGCGTGGGTCAGGCTTCCAGTCCTGGGGAAGGAGCGAGGGCTGGGACAATGCTCAGGGAATCCCCAAGCTGAGAGTGCTGAGGCTGATGGAGAAAACCCCATCAATTTCAGCTGGGCTTGCTGACTTCTGACCTGTCCATAAATATTCACAGGGACTGATGAATCCTCTTACCCTGCTCCCTCATTCTCCTTCGCATCTTTTGGAGTGGAGCTCAGTTCTGTCCAGTGAGCTCTGGAACCTGTAATGGGCAGATGTTTATTTTTTGCTGTTATGGCCATGGTGCCTGTAGTTAGAGGATGCTTTCCCATGGCCAGATGTAGTGTTGTAGTGTTCTGTTAGCACAAATCCAGGCACCAAGACACCTGAGCTGCTAGATCACAAACCATGAGGTCAGACAAATACACTAAAAAGTCAGAAGCTTAAAAATAAGAAAATTAGGATCTACTTATGTATTTGGATGCATTTAGTAGAGTTTTGCTCAGTTTTTCTCCTCTTCCTGGAGAACCAGAATTTCAGCAGTGACTTCAGTGCTTCTGGTTTTCATGCTTTCTTTTTACCCAGTGCCACAGTTCTGGGGCGGGGGGATCCAGGAACTGTGAGGAGCCTGCAGGAGAGCAGCGAGCACACAGGACTGGAGCAGCAGAGTCCAGGCTTAGCAGGTGCCACAGGGCTGGTTTGGCTCCTGCTCTTGGCAAGCTTTGGGAAAGGGAGCCCTGTCTGGAGATTTTCCCTGCTCGGGTTTGTGGCAGCCTGTGGTGCACAGATGTTTCCAACATCTGCAGAGCAGAGCCCTGGTGTTTGAGGTGCTGAGGTCTGGGACAGACACTGCCAGCTGGGCACTGCCAGATTTTCAAACATCTCAGCACCTTCTCCCCTGTTTTCCTTCCCAGCACTGGGGAACCACCCACTTCTCAGGCTGTTAACCTAGCAGCTGAAACCAACAAATTCTAAGCTGGAAAGATCTCCAAACTTGGTGTCTCTTTAGTTACCAGAGTCCAAATAGATCAGTTAAACATCCCTTCCTCCCTGCCCCACACACCACACCTGAGAAATCTTTCCAAGCCCTTTTTTAGTACCTAAAATGCCACTCCCAGAGCTGACTTTTCTCTCTCCGGGCATGTCCCCACGGACCCTGGTTAATCCCAGTGCCCCTCTGCAGTGAGACATTGCCCTTTTGTTCCACTGCCCTCCTCGAAGCTCCCTCTCTGCAGGAACCCCTCCGGGTTTGATGCCATCAGCCCCTTCCTGTGAATCCAGAGGAGAGGGAGGGCTGTGGGCTGTGGGCTGAGTCCTTTGTCCAGTGCCCACCCTGCAGGGGCACCCAGGGCCTGGCGCTGCCTGGGCTTTGCCTTGGGAAGATCCCTCAGCTGCAGCAGCCCTGGAGCCCCTCTGAGCAAGGCCTTTGCTGCAACTCAGCACCATCTGCAACGCACCAAGGAGAGCCAGAGAGACACCAGGAGCCAGGGCAGGAGGAGAGTGCTGGTAACTCCAATAATGCAGGACCATGTCAGGCCTAGGCAGAGCCAACGCTGGGGTTTCACAACACAAGTTTGGATTTAGAGGGTGGACTGTCTCCTGGATCCTAAACCCCATTTCCTGGTGAATTCTTAATTCTCCAAGTAGGTCATCTCCTTTGGGAGCAGTGGAGACTTGACAAGTCTAAATAATAACTCTTCTCTCTCCTCTCTTTGATGTTGCATGTCACAAAGTTGTTCCCTGCCATGCACTTCTCATCTCCTCTCTTCAGTTCCTGCTGAGCTCAGCTGAGCACACGAGCTGGTGGAGGAGAGGACGTTTCCAGGTCCCAGCAGTGTTTGTGCCAAGGTCTCTCCCTGGCTGCCAGGGTGGCAGGGGACAGCTGGAGGGTGGCCCTGGTGTCCCTGAGGCACCCAGAGCTCCTCCCTGAGCTGCATTCCAGTGCACAAGGCCCAGACTTGCCAACCCCTGCCTGCCAAAGCCTCAGTCCCAGGGCATGTCCATGGGAAGGGGCTCAGCAGGGTGGAGGCCACATCCAGCTGCTGGGCACAGAGCCCTGCCAGGCCCCAGGAGTGACAGAGATGGACACAGAGCCCTGCCAGGCCCCAGGAGTGACCAGAGCTGGGCACAGAGCCCTGCCAGGCCCCAGGAGTGACAGAGCTGGGCACAGAGCCCTGCCAGGCCCCAGCAGTGACAGAGCTGGGCACAGAGCCCTGCCAGGCCCCGGCAGTGACCAGAGCTGGGCACAGAGCCCTGCCAGGCCCCAGCAGTGACAGAGCTGGGCACAGAGCCCTGCCAGGCCCCAGGAGTGACAGAGCTGGGCACAGAGCCCTGCCAGGCCCCAGCAGTGACAGAGCTGGGCACAGAGCCCTGCCAGGCCCCAGGAGTGACAGAGCTGGGCACAGAGCCCTGCCAGGCCCCAGGAGTGACAGAGCTGGGCACAGAGCCCTGCCAGGCCCCAGCAGTGACAGAGCTGGGCACAGAGCCCTGCCAGGCCCCAGCAGTGACCAGAGCCAGCACAGAGCCCTGCCAGGCCCCGGCAGTGACCAGAGCTGGGCACAGAGCCCTGCCAGGCCCCAGCAGTGACAGAGCTGGGCACAGAGCCCTGCCAGGCCCGAGAAGTGACAGAGCTGGGCACAGAGCCCTGCCAGGCCCCGGCAGTGACCAGAGCTGGGCACAGAGCCCTGCCAGGCCCCGGCAGTGACCAGAGCTGGGCACAGAGCCCTGCCAGGCCCCAGCAGTGACAGAGCTGGGCACAGAGTCCTGCCAGGCCCCAGCAGTGACAGAGCTGGGCACAGAGCCCTGCCAGGCCCCAGCAGTGACCAGAGCTGGGCACAGAGCCCTGCCAGGCCCCAGCAGTGACCAGAGCCAGCACAGAGCCCTGCCAGGCCCCAGGAGTGACCAGAGCCAGCACAGAGCCCTGCCAGGCCCCAGCAGTGACCAGAGCCAGCACAGGCCCCTGCCAGGCCCCAGGAGGGACCAGAGCCAGCACAGTGCCAGGACAGTCCCTCACCTCCTGTCACCCCTGTGCTTTCAGGCTCTGGCACTGAGGTTCCAGCTTCCACAAGGAGCCTGGCACAGACCTTGCCCTGATTATGGAGCCACCCCTGTGATGTTTTAAATTATGGGTGAGTTTTACATAATTCTTTTGATACGTGTTGTTATGACATGTAAAATTTTATCTTTGCAGTTGCAGTGAATTATGTAAGATCTTTGTTTTGCATTTGTCAGGATAACTTGAACCACTGCAGATTTAACAAAAGCACTTTCAGAGGGCCTGGTACTGCCCAGCTGATAATACAGATAAACTCCATAAGCTTTATTAAGCTTCTAGTAAGTTATAAAAGCTAACAGGCAAGTTTCTGTTACAGTGGTCCAACTCCAAAGCCAAGCGTGCAAGGAGTGGGAGAAGCCTTATCCTGACCTGCAGCACCATTCCTGGGCTGCCAGGGATGGCTCATTACAGATCAAATGCTGTTTTCTGAAGGGGGCCCTGTCTCTGTGGGGGAGCAGCAATTCAAAAATCTGTTTTCTTTATGTCCTTCAGCGTGTGGCCTCAGCTCCTGTTTGCTGTATCCTGCTCATCCTCACTGTTATGAAGAGGATGAAATACTCTTTGCTCTTGGTGTTTAGGGTTTTTTCTGGGGCACTCATTACTCCAGTCATGTTTGTTTATTCTGCATGCAAACTGTTAATTAATTTGTCTCTGTGCAGCCCAGTAAGGCAGGGGAGAAACATCATCACTTTATAGATAAGGAGCAGAGGCACAGGAAGATTCAGTCAAGAATGTCAATTACTCCGGGATGTTCAGCCTCAGATGCTCAGGAGCTGATGATCCCTGAGCACTCGGGATTTATTTGCTGGCTTTGGAGGGGCCCTGGGCGCTGCCAGGGCAGGAGTGCAGTGGGCAGCTGCTGCCTGCCCACACAGGGGCCCAAAGCACTTCCCAGGGCACAGACCAGCAGCAGCAGCCAGGTGGAAGTGTAGGAAAGCACAGAACCCCTGAAGGGGCCGTAAAACTCCTCTGGTCCAGGTCCCTGCCATGGCAGGGGCAGCTCCCTCTGTCCCAGGCGCTCCCAGCCCTGCCCAGCCTGGCCTTGGCACTGCCAGGGATGCAGGGGCAGCTGCTCTGGGCAGGATAAATGCTTTCCATGAAGAAAGCATTCCTAAAACCCAGTCTAAACCTCCCTGGTGCAACCTGAGGCCGTTTCCTCCTGTGCTGTTACCTGGGAGAGCAATGCCCTGCAGCCCTGCCCCAGCAGCAGGAGCTGACCCTGTCCAAGCACCAGGAGCACCAGCAGGGCTGCAGGAGAGCACAGGCAGACAAGGAGCCCATGCTGGGCTCACCAGCCTCCTTGGCTTGCTTCAGGTTATCATTAGCCAGCTCCCAGCCCATAAATGAGAGACCTGAGAATGGCTATGGAAACTTTCACTTGCCAAATTCCAAGAGTATTTATATAATTTAATCGATAAATTGCATTGATTTGCGCTAAGTAACTCCTTGAGGTCTGGATAATAGATAAGGGTGTGCATGGTGCTGTACAAACACATCATAAATAAATGCAGCTTGCAACTTAATTGCAAGATATTAATGATTAATCTTCTCATAGTAAAATAATGTGATGTCTTTCCATTATCGATTTTTTTAAAAAAATCTGACCGAAGAGGTTTCAGAGTCATTTATTTGAGGAAGGCTGCCCTTTAAGCCAGATCTTACACTTTGTAAAAGGTCACAGGGTTTAAATATCATGGTTCCTTACAAAGCAGCCCTCCCTGAGAGGTTTGACAGCACCTTCCTGAGAGCACATCATGGTCCTGCTCCAATGAGAGCTCAGCCACTGAGGCCAGGGCTGGTTCTGGCAGGGGATTTCACCCTCCCACCATCTTGAATCTCCTGTTGAGGCAGATGAGCCAGAGCAGCCCAGATCCCCTGCCCAACCTCGGCTCCCAGCTGTGCACAGCTGAGCTGCCTCCCCATCCCGTTCATCCCCTCATTATTATAGAGCAAGGAGAAAACGCTTATTCTACAGTTATTCATTCTAATTAATTTATCTCTTTATCAGCTTTCCAAAAGAGACAGATTTCCTTGTTTCCCTTCCTCATTGCCTCTTGCCAGGTGCAGTGCAGCAAGGAGGGCCACGCTGTCCAGAGGTCTCCCTGTAATCTGCAGCTCCAGTGTTCCACTTTGGCCTTCAGATTGGATTTTAAACAAACAAGGGCTTTAAAAGTGATTTATGTGCAATTGTCTTTCATGCCTAAAATGTTTTGCCTTGCCTTTTTTACCCATGCCCTCTCTTTTTCATGCACTTTTAGGCACACATCACTTTGTTTAATAGCACAGCATTTGCTTTTTAAAGGGGCAGGTGATCCTGGAGCTGTTTGGATGAGGAGGTTTTTGTTCTAGCAGAACTTGTGGGGCAGGGGAACGTTTGCTGCTGAGCTCCTGGCTGGTTCTGCTGAGGGTTCCCAGCCCAGAGCCTTCTGGGCACACAGGAGGGGTTTGGCAGAGCTCTGTCCCCACTGCTGATGTGAACCAGCACAAACCCAGAGTACAGCTCTGTGCTCTCCTCCTGCATTTATTCCTCCTGGATTTACAGAAACTGCATGGGTTTAGCCCCAGGTCTGGGCAGTAAATAGAGCAGTGAAAGCCACTGCTGCCCCGGCCCTGCTGCCCAGGCCCTGCTGCCCAGGCCCTGCTGCCCCTGCCCTGCTGCCCCTGCCCTGCTGCCCCGGCCCTGCTGCCCAGCCCTGCTGCCCAGGCCCTGCTGCCCTGGCCCTGCTGCCCTGGCCCTGCTGCCCAGGCCCTGCTGCCCTTGCCCTGCTGCCCCTGCCCTGCTGCCCTGGCCCTGCTGCCCCTGCCCTGCTGCCCCTGCCCTGCTGCCCCTGCCCTGCTGCCCCGGCCCTGCTGCCCTGGCACTGCTGCCCTGGCACTGATGCCCCGGCCCTGCTGCCCCGGCACTGCTACCCCTGCCCTGCTGCCCCTGCCCTGCTGCCCCTGCCCTGCTGCCCCTGCCCTGCTGCCCTGGCACTGCTGCCCCTGCCCTGCTGCCCTTGCCCTGCTGCCCTGGCACTCAGCTGTGTGCTCCAGGATGCCCAGGCTGCTGGGCTCACTCCTTGTGGCTGCCCTGCTGGGACACAGATGTTCTGCAGAGGGCAGGGAGTGCCTGAGCCTGGGCTCTGGGCAGTCAGAGCAGAGATCAGCCCCAGGCCTTCAGAGCTGGTGCCTGGGATTCCTGTTGGCATTTCATGAAGGCTCCTGCTGCCGAGGCAGGTGCCTGGGTCTGTGGGCAGCCCAGCTTTGAGTAAGTTTTTCACCACTTTTGAGTCATCATTAATGCCATCCCACTCATGGTTATTCCCAGGCCTAGTCTCTCTTCCAGCACTCTCTTGCACATATACTTTTAATTTCCTTTGACCCTTCTGGTGATTAACCTTTGCCTGGCAAGCTCCATCCAGCTCTGTAATCTCTGTCAGCTGCTTAAACCCTTCTGCATTTCCACGGCAGCGTTCAAAGACTGGAGATCTTTGTGCAGCTTTTAGTGAAGTTCAGCAGCTGCCTCCTCTCCCTCTGGCTGTGGCCAAGGGACTGAGTCTGCTTTCCCCTTTGATGCCATGGCTGAGCAATTCCCCTCCCTGCTTGTTCCCCTGTTGCTCTCAGAGGGCTCAGGCCGTACCCAGGGGAGTGTCTGGCTCTTGGAGGTGCTTCCATGAACAAGGCTGGCAGGGTTTCCATCTCCTCAGCATGTGCCAGCTCTCTGCCTTGCCAGGGGGATTGCTGTGAGCTCTGAGCCTGCTGCACAGCTCAGGGGGCTCCTGGAGCCTGCTGCTGCTGCCCTGTCCCCAGCAGCTCCCTCCCAGCCTCAGCCTGTTTGCCAGGGACCTTCATATGCAAACACGAACTGCTGGATACAGCTCCATCTAGCCTGTCTGTTTGTCTGTCTGTCTATCTATCTATCTATCTATCTATCTATCTATCTATCTATCTATCTATCTATCTATCTATCCATCCACAAGCTGTGCATGTGTTTATGTGTGTCTATATCTTCTGTGCATATTTGTGTGTGTCTGTGTGTGTATTTAGCAGATTTCAGTGTGCTTAACACATTTTCCTCCTCAGCAGAACTGAAACCCTGAGTGGGCTGCTGCCTGTCTGGTGGAAGGGTTCTGCCTGTGCTGGAAATGGAAGGGTTCTGCCTGTGCTGGAAATGGAAGGGTTCTGTCTGTGCTGAGAACGGAAAGGTTCTGCCTTTGCTGCTGATCTGGAGCTGGCAAGAGCAGCACCCATAATCCTGCCTGCTCTAGGATTTCCTTGGCTCTTTGCTTTGCTCTGTCCACCCCAATTATGTGATTGTGAGATCTGCTGATTGAAACTCACTAGAAAAATCTCATTATGTTATCTAATGCAAAACCTTTGGGGTTAATGTAAAATAATTTCACCAGCTCTGTGGCAGGTGGGTTCTCAAGTGTTGCCACTACTTCCAAATGCAGTAATTGTTCTTTTAAATTAAGAAAGTAAAAAAACCCCCACACCTTTAAACAGCAATGAAAGTTCTGCTTTTGATTAACAAGAAAAGAAGTTTAATTTTTAAAGATTACTCTATATTATTACCTTGCTTAATTATCAGAAGGAATGGTTGGATGAGCAGACAATTAAAACAAGGAGAAGCTCAGAAGGAAAAGTTCATCAGTATATTAGAGAGACAATGGGGGAAAGTAAAACTATTTCAAGTATCATTTGAAGGAATCCATTTGGGAAGAAAACAGGATTAATTAAGTTCTGAACCAGTTGATTTTGTTATCTAAAGTATTTCCTAGATCAACTGTTACATACCCATGCATGAGGCAGTGTCCAAGGTTCTTCGGCAGCAGAGTGAAATGTTGGTGTAGATAAAGGCTCTTAAAGCAGCAGGGAGCTGAGCCTGAGCAGGGTCTGTGGTGAGCTCTGAGGCTGCCTGGGTCCCTGAGCTCTGACACAGATCTGGGCAGTGCCCGTGTGCTCTCCTGTCCAGCTCTGCTGCTCCCCATGCAGAACGTGCCCCCTGCCCAGCCCGGGGCCCCCAGCTCCTCTTTGCCTTCCTGCCCTGGCCCTGTCCTCTTCCTCACAGGACATCTCTCCCTCCTGTGATGGGCCCTGTGCCCCTGTCCTGTGCCTGCAGACAGCTCAGAGGAGTGTGAGAGCTCAGGGCTGAGCCCCCTGGACATGAGAGCGTTCATCCTGCCCCTCCAGCTGCTGGGTTTGGGTGAGAATGGCCAAACATAACTGGGGAAAAAGCCAGGCCTACGAGTGCTTGAAAGTAATTTTCCATACGTGGTATAAAAGACTCTTGAATTTCAAATCATTAATAATGATCTTTGAAGGGAACCCTGTAAGTTGTCTCCTAATTCCTGATGAAATAGAATAATTTATTACATCAATTTTTCTGATTAATGTAAAATGTGTTTCAAATTTGGGTTTTCTTTTAATATTTCAACGTTTCCTTGAGAGGAGCTGCAGAAGGTGACTGAGTGTCCCCCAAAGTGATGTGGTGTGTCCTCAAAGCAGGGTGAGATCTGCCACTGGAGCTGCTCAGCAATAAAACCATTGTACAGCAGCAAGCCCAGCTCATTTCAGGACCTGCTCTCCAAAAGGCATGACCAGCTCAGCTCACTCATGCCTGGGAAGAGAGTGTCTTAAAATCTTACCTCGTGAATTGGAAATTTCTTGTTGTCAAGGACATGTCCCCAGAAATTTCTGAAAAAGGCCAAAGCTGGAGTCACTCAGGATAAATTGCAAGGCAGGGCTTTTCCCTAAGAAATGAATTTATTTTAAATAGGCTTTCTACTGTACTTATATGTCATTTTTGTCTTGGTATTACATCAAGGAGGAAAGTGAGCTGCAGCATTTAGAGCAGCCATTCTCTGAGCTGCTAAAACACATCACACCTTGTGTCCTTCACCCAGCATGCTGAGGGTCCAGAAAACTGGAACACCCATCTTTGCTGGCCTTGGGCTGACCACTCAAGCTGCCCCTCTCTGGTTCAGGACAGGGAAAGGAGAATTCTAATCCTGAGGGTCTCTGTCCCAGGGAAAGCGAAGCCATGGTGTGGTACCGCTGCTGCTGGAGCTGAGAGCCCTTATAAAGTCTGCAGTGATAAAAACCAGAGCCCAGGCAGGAGAGTTTGTTTAAGAGAGAATTATTTATTAGAAGATAGGAGGTTGTTACGTACAGATTCTGTCCTGCAAAAGTTCCTGGTCAAGGAGATGTCAGGGAGACACAAACCCCATGGAGCTGGCCCTGCTCTCACACAGAGATACTCAGACACAGCAGAGCTCTGCCAGGCCTGGCTGCCCCTGGGCTCAGCTGGGAGAGCCTGGGTGTGATACAGCATCCCTGGGTGTGATACAGCATCCCTGGGGGTGCCACAGCATCCCTGGGTGTGATACAGCATCCCAGGGTGTGCCACAGCATCCCTGGGTGTGATACAGCATCCCTGGGTGTGATACAGCATCCCTGGGTGTGATACAGCATCCCTGGGTGTGCCACAGCATCCCTGGGTGTGCCACAGCATCCCTGGGTGTGATACAGCATCCCTGGGGGTGATACAGCATCCCTGGGGGTGATACAGCATCCCTGGGGGTGCCACAGCATCTCTGGGTGTGATACAGCATCCCTGGGTGTGATACAGCATCCCTGGGTGTGCCACAGCATCCCTGGGTGTGCCACAGCATCCCTGGGTGTGATACAGCATCCCTGGGTGTGCCACAGCATCCCTGGGTGTGATACAGCATCCCTGGGGGTGCCACAGCCTCTCTGGGTGTGCCACAGCATCCCTGAGCTGCAGGATGAGCTGCAGGAGGAGCTGCAGGGGGGCAGCAGGAGGGGCTGCAGGAGGAGCTGCAGGAGGAGCTGCAGGAGGGGCTG
Source organism: Molothrus ater (assembly GCF_012460135.2). Taxonomy (NCBI): domain Eukaryota; kingdom Metazoa; phylum Chordata; class Aves; order Passeriformes; family Icteridae; genus Molothrus; species Molothrus ater. The sequence continues at coordinate 19,563,122 of NC_050491.2, read as the reverse complement.
CAGGATGAGCTGCAGGATGAGCTGCAGGAGGGGCTACAGGAGGGGCAGCAGGAGAGGCTGCAGGGGCTCTGCTCCTCCCTGGGCTCCCTTGGGCACAGCCCAGGCTGGCACTGAGCTGCTTCCATCGTGCCAGCAAGGAATGGGGCTGAGCAAGAGGCCACAGAGCCACAACCATGCTGAGGTAGCATGAGGAAAATCAAACTGAGAAGCAACAAAGGTCTCAGTGTTCAGAGAGCAGCTCTTCCCTCTGTGGCTCAGCCCCAAGGCAGGCTGAGCAGCAGGGCTGGAGCCCTGCAAGGCCCCTGAGGAGGCAGCTCTGCCAGGGGCTCCCAAGGCAGCAGTGAGGGCTGTGCTCCTGCCTGCAGGGCTGCCCTGCTCCTGCCTGCAGGGCTGCCCTGCTCCTGGCTGGGGTGGGCTTCTCTGCCAGCCCCGAGTGCTCTGGGCTCTGCCAGGTGAAGCCCAGCTGGGTCAGAAGCTGCTGGGAGCGGGTGGGCAGCGCTGCTGGAGGGGCAGGCACAGGACAAGGGGCAGGTGAAGGCATCCCCAGCCCTGGCAATGCCAGAAGGGCCCAGGACCCCGTTCTGCAGGTGCTCGGTGCTCACAGGAGCTTTGGGCTTGGAGCCACAGCAGCCCCTGGGCTTTTCCTTACTCCAGGTGTGCATCTTCCTGCCCTCTGCCACTCTGTGGCACAGCAGAGGAGCTTTGCCAGTGCCTCTCTGCTCTGATAGGCCAGCATCCAAACTGGCATTTCCCCAACATTTAGCAGATTTCTCAAATGAAGGTATTATCCAGAAGAAAATCTGTGTAACTTTCTAATTTATGGGTGCTGAAATATTCCCCAAGGACATCCCACATTTAGTTGAAGGGCAGAGATGATCCAGACCCACTGAGTTATCAGAACCTCTGGAGCAATCATGTCCACATCTTCAGTTTGTTAAGGATTTCTGCAGTCTGGATGTGCTCCCACTTCCTTCACCCTGTGGAAAGGGGTGAGCTGGGGAAGCCTGGCCCCTCTGAGAGCAGGCCAGAGCTCTTCACTTGCTATTTGCCATGAAACAACGAATCTGGAGGTTTGATCTGAAACAATCTCCTCCCCTTCTCTCTCAGCCCTGACCTTAAAGCTGCTTTAATTCCAGCTCGGTCAGGTGGGAGGAACACAGAGCAGACAACAAAAAGTCTCACTTGCATTTCAGCCTAACATTTAGGGGCAGATTTTTGCCTCCATTTCCATTCTATTGTCTTCCAGAACTGGTTCTTCAGCCACCCAGGATGAAAACTTGTCCCTGCTAGGACTTCCTGGAACACCCTGACCAGTGAAGCTCCCCTGTCAGAGCTGCCTGGATGCTGCAGATGAGCAAAGTTTTCCTGGAAAGTTTTTCTGCAGAGAGAAAAGGCAGGAGAGAGAGATGCTTTCCCCCAGGTGTGCTGAGCATCCCCAGGTGTGCTGAGCATCCCCCAGGTGTGCTGAGCATTCCCCAGGTGTGCTGAGCATCCCCCAGATGTGCTGAGCATCCCCAGGTGTGCTGAGCATCCCCAGGTGTGCTGAGCATCCCCCAGATGTGCTGAGCATCCCCAGGTGTGCTGAGCATCCCCCAGGTGTGCTGAGCATCCCCCAGGTGTGCTGAGCATCCCCAGGTGTGCTGAGCCTCCATCCAGCAGGGCTGGAGCTGCCAGAGGGGGCACACAGGGAGCAGGGGTGGCTCAGGGCACAGAGGGGCAGCTCTGGGGCCAGCAGCACAGCCCAGCTCAGCCCAGCCCAGCTCAGCTCAGCCCAGCTCAGCCCAGCTCAGCTCAGCCCAGCTCAGCCCAGCTCAGCCCAGCTCAGCCCAGCTCAGCTCAGCTCAGCCCAGCCCAGCTCAGCCCAGCTCAGCCCAGCTCAGCTCAGCTCAGCTCAGCCCAGCTCAGCCCAGCCCAGCTCAGCCCAGCCCAGCTCAGCCCAGCCCAGCTCAGCCCAGCCCAGCTCAGCCCAGCTCAGCCCAGCTCAGCTCAGCCCAGCTCAGCCCAGCCCAGGTCAGCTCAGCCCAGCTCAGCCCAGCCCAGCCCAGCTCAGCCCAGCTCAGCCCAGCTCAGCTCAGCTCAGCTCAGCTCAGCCCAGCCCAGCTCAGCCCAGCCCAGCTCAGCCCAGCTCAGCCCAGCCCAGCTCAGCCCAGCTCAGCCCAGCTCAGCTCAGCCCAGCTCAGCTCAGCAAAGCTCAGCTCAGCTCAGAGCTCATTCCCAAGGCCTGGAGACACCAAGTGTGGCTGTGTTTGAGTATCTCAGCTGGGCACACGCAGGACCAGCTCTGACAGTGCCCAAAAGCAAAGAAAGTTTGAATTTCTGTATGTATGGCGTTACAGGGAATGACCGTCACACAGAAAGATTTTGAACATTAATTACAATTAATTTTGAACATTTTGTAACTTTATAATTTAATTACCAACCCTTTTCCCTTCAAATTAACCATGGATGTACAGCATACAATCAAACAAGCTTTTTTAAAAAGTACATCTTAATATAAATAGTTTATTCAGTGCATGGTTGTGTATACAACAAATAATAAACAACTTTTTTGTACCAGGCAGAAAGCTGCCTGCACAGAACTAATTCAGTTTTGGAGCACAGAATCCAACGATGATTAATGCACAAAATCTGACACATCATGCAACTCTATGCCAATATTCCAACTTTCTCCCATGCAACAGACATGATGACCTAAATGGAAACCTAACTACATTTTTTAAAGGATTGTTTCCAATAGCAGTATAAGTATATGTTGTTTAGGGGTAGCCTGTCCTAACGCTTCCTCCTACACAATATTCACGTGCCCGTTACAGTGAAAGGACTTTTACAAATAAGACGTTTCTTATAAAAAAATTAAGTCACCTTAATTCCACAGTTTCTGTCTTTAGAAAAGAAGCCACAACGATAGTTTAACATGACACACAAAATGGAATTAAGAGAAATCTACACTGGAGGATAATTTTATCCCTTTCTGTTAACTTCCACTTGGGATGACAAAACAACTCAATTCCTACAGACTGGGGTTAGCACAAGAACTTTACCAGAAACTACAAATCTATAAAAATTTATATTTCATTGTGTTTAAAACCACAAGAACACTGTTTGCTTGAGCCTGAGACACCAACTCTCAGTTCCAACCCTGAATTTTGAATTATTTTTTTTAAAGACATAGCTTTAAAGACCCATTGGAGTTCAGAAATCAAAAAGTTGCACTATTCCAAATTAAAGGATACATTTTTTTAATCAAGCCTTAGATATAAAACGGTAAGCCAAGGAAACAACAGAGTTTACGTATTTGTTTTTTGTTTGCCCCTATAAAACATACAAGCATTAAAATTTCCTTTGAAGAGCAAAAGTGGTCTTTTTCTGAGTTGGAAAGCAAATTCTTATCAGCAGTGAATGCTGTGAAATGTTTTTGTTTCGTTTTCCACAAAGCATAGGAGAGAGAGAGAAAAAGAGAGAAAGAAAAAGTGAGAGAGAGAAAGAGCTGGACATTTCTTCTCGGAGGCTTTCCCCCAGCTGTGTCTGCTGCTGTCCAACTGCCTTGTGGTGTGCACAAGCACATTCTACATGCCTGGGGATTATCCTTTGCCAACCAGAAGATCTAATGGCTGATAAACGGGTGACCTATGCGAGCTGGTGCCGTGTCCTGGGCACCTGAGGGTTTGGATGAAAGACTGCGAGTAAGAATTCAACTGCATCCAGAGGTAAGGTTCTTTAGAGAGCACTTGGCTGGCCTCAACCTGGCTACGTGGACTCGTTCTGGCTCATGGATTTACCCCCGTTTAGCACTCCTGAAACGCTTCTGCTCTTTGTTGGGGTCCCACTTCCAGACCTGGAGAACTCTGTGAGATCGTGGAGGGAAGGCTCTTTGTACATGGCCACTGCAAGGCAAGAGAGAGCAGAACATCAGCACAGCTGGGGCTGGGGCAAAGCAGCTCTGACACGCAGTGCAAGGAGAGACAAACGCCCAGGGCGGGGAGAGCCCTTCCATTCAACCACTCCCTGAGAACCTCTGAGACCCTCCTCGGTGGAAGGACATTTTACTGAAGGGGAAAACCACTCCTCCCTCTCCCACTGCACTTACACAGCCCTGCAGGACAGAGCTAAGCTGACAAAAATCAGCATTTCCTTACAAACAGAGAAGAAGCACTGTCAGTAGTTGTGATTTAACCTGTTGGAACTCTGCTGAGACAAACACCACGTTACAGAACATTACACTCTGTTATGTAAGCAGCTGGACATGTCAAATATACAAGCACAGGAATTAAACACAACACAGTATCAGTTCAGATGAATGGAGCAAACCCAAGCAATTACCTTTTAAGGGTTTTGGAAGAAAGTGTGCTGCAGGTTTATTTTTCTTCACGTGGTTTCCTTTCATTATTTCTCCTTCTTTGTTAAGACCCAAATACCAACCCCGGCCAGACTGTTGCTGTCTGTAGATCATTGAGGAATATGTCACATAGTAGTTTTCAAATACTGATTCTTTGAACTTGCATTCGGGTGTAAAATGTTCCTGTAAAAAAGCAACAGATCAATATGTGCAAATCTCACATCAGTTAATGAAAAAGCATCCAACATCCAGTGCTTTCTGAATGGTTAGAAGTCATACCTCTCATCCTCAACCATCCAGTTATGAAACATGGGTCCTACAAGTATTAACAAAGGAGTAACACAATTTGAAACCTGTGAAATGATGCTGTGAGCAGCTCTAAGCAGAATGTAATAAGATCTTTGTGAAGAATGAGTAAAAAGTCAGAGGATTTATTGATTGGTGCAGCTAATGGATGTCAGGCAGACACGGAGCTGTGTCCCTGGGAGCGGCTGTGGTGCAGCCCTGCAGGCAGGGAGAGCCCAGAGGGAGCTCTGTGCATTACCTGCTGCCCTCAGCTGAGCAGAGCACCCGTGCCAGCACTAAATGGTTTCTCTCCCTAACCCCAACAGCCCTGGCTCCTCTGGCCTTTGAACGTTACGAGCTCTGGCAACATCTCAGCTATGGACTCCAAAATATGCAAGGGGAAGGGTTTGGTCTTCGTTACCATCTCAGCCGTGCCTCAGTGTGCACCACAGAGCAGCCAGATGTTTGCTGGCCTCCCCTTGTGAAGGCAGCCAGCTGCAGGGGAGCTGCCCTCGTGCTGCCAGTACCCCACAGGGGCGTGAAAGAAAGGAGGAAAAATTGTGCTTGTATAATGATTGTAATTTTGATTTTAAAATATCACAGGAAATTAAATGTCTCAGGAGCTTAAGATATTCCTATCTAGTTTCTAAAATATTCTCATGTGAGAAAAGGATGGTATTAAAAAAAGGAAACCCACCACTCTGCATTTGCTGCACATCTTTTGCCATTTTGTCTTTACAAGAGAAAGAAAAAAGCTCCCATTCTCTGACTGGCATTTGCTTCAACAAAGAATGTGAAGCAAGCAATTTTCTTTTTTTTTTCCCTTTAAGCTAATTGGTTGTTATTTAGTTAATTGACAATTGGTTTCAATTGCTGTCAAATAGGGACAGTCATTGCATTTTTGTAAGATTTCTGCATAAAAGCCTTCCCTCACTGTTCTCTGCCCAGCACCAGCCATGGTAACAAAGACTATTGCAAGGATATCATCCAATTAGCAGCAAAATGGAAAACTACAGTGCTCCCACTGGCAGATTATGGTTTATGTACAGTAATTTGGAGCTGGTTTGGGTACAAAAGGCCTGCTTGTATACAGCAGCAGAGGGTCAGACTGCAAACAGAACCCCAACATTTCCCCTGGAGCTCTCAGGTTCACCTCAGAGTGAGCAGCAGCCCTGCAGGAGCTGTAGGGGCTGGATCCTCTCTTGACAAACAGAAATACACCTCTCCATAACACACCCAGTTACCAGACACATTCCCCCCAGGTGCTTGGGCCCCAAAGCAGAGCCCCTCATCCCCGAGACTGCCAGGGACCCGGGCCCTTTCTAAGGCTGTAAGAATTCCCTATTCTCTCCCAGGTGCTTGGGCCCTAAAGCAGAGCCCCTCATCCCCGAGACTGCCAGGGACCCGTGACCTTTCTAAGGCTGTAAGAATTCCCTATTCTCTCCCAGGTGCTTGGGCCCCAAAGCAGAGCCCCTCATCCCCGGGGCTGCCAGGGACCCAGGCCCTTTCTAAGGCTGGCACCTGCAGCTCAGCAAGGTGCCCTGGCATCCCCTGCCCAGCCAGGAGCCCCCTGGGCAGCCCCAGAGGCTGCAGGGCTCTGCCCGCCCCTGAGCAGCTGCTCAGCACTGCAGGAGGCTCTGAGTGAGGAAGGGCAGCACGGGGCATCCCAGTGGAAATGGGTTTCTCTGAGCACGGACAGCACTTCCATGAGCACACCCACACCCACTCAGGCTCCAGTGCAGAGCTGCAGACTGGCCAGCATGGCATCTCTGCTGGAAATTCTGCAGCAATACACTGAGCAAGGCTTGCTAAAGTCAGGAGAGGGCTGAGGGCCCCAAATAACACTGGCACTTTCCAGCTCACACAGTCAATCCCATGGAACATGTATAAACACAAGTGTTCAGTTCCAAGGCCGGGTTTTTCCTGTCTCTCAGCTGTCCTCTTGCAATGAAAACAATGCAGATGCGTTCTGGAAAGTCCACTGGTATGGATACATTATGACACAATAGAGATTAAAAGAATTCTTTCTGTGAAACAGTATTTCCATCTCTGCTTACCGCAAAAGTCACTGATGATGGCACCTACATGACAATAAACTGCATCACTCAAGCCCCTCACACATCCACCCTTAACACTGAATGAATGAATGAATAAATAAAAGAGAAAAGACAGTGCTGGATTCTCTGTAGTCGTGACTCAGCCACGCTTAAGCAAGCAGGAAGATGAACTGTCAGGGGCTGCTTCTTGGTTTTCAGCTGATCAGCTGAACTGCTGAAAGGTTCCTTCATTTACAAATCTGTAGCTGCACTGAACATGTGAAAAATAATTAAAAAGTAATAATTTGGTGTATGATAATATGGAAAAAAGGCCTTGTGGCCTTTTTTATACACTTAGAGTAGCTGTATTTCCAGGCAGCTGACTAGATTACATCTGAAATAATTCAGGCTACATTACAGAATGCCAACCCTGAAAGCTAAAATATCATAAAAGCCAATCTCGAATTCTTCCTGCTCTATTTGTGCAGAAGACATATCTGAGGGCAAAACCCCTCCGAATTATCAGCCATCACAGGCACCTACCCTGCAGGACTGCATGTTAATGATTCTGTGCTTCCAATGAGTCTGGAGCAGGAATTCAGCCTCCCCAGACCCACAAGGGGAAGCCTGGCTGTGAGGAGGGAGTTCAGAGCCCCTTGCTGGGATGGCTGATGCTCAGGGAACAGGGGCAGGAGAAGATGTTTGCTCTCTGCCATTTACTGCATTCTGAATTTGCACCTTGGATACCATCAGCAGGGGCCACCACCAAATTCTTCCAGTCATGAGGGCAGGACTGGGTTTGTTCAATGTTTCTCTCACCCAGGTTGAATATCCTGCAGCAGGATATTAAGACAATCCCAGATTGTTCAAATATTGTTCTGGGATTGGTCAATCCCAGATAGAACAAACCCTGCAGCAGTTTATTAGAACAAGCACAGATTTTGTTCAGATGGACTTAGTGCTAGAGGCATGAGTAAACAGCAAGAAAGGAGAACTGAACTTTGAAAAGTATTCAAGAAAAGTATTGTGTACTTGGGAAACTTGGAAAATGTTCTTATATATTGAGCATGTAATTATATTCCTTGTGATCAATGACTATGTCTGTGTATAGGATTTATCCTTTATTTTCTCCACTTAATGAAAATTGGATTTTTTTTCCCCTCCATATCCCAATTTCTTTCAGAACTATAATGTAGCCCAGGATTCCATTTTATAATCATGAATTTTTGAAGGAGTCTCGTTAAGGCTCCAGAGTAGTGATTTTCTGCACCAGTGAGCCTGCCATTTTTTATTAACAGAGATTGATTTTCCCCATCTTGGCATGTGAAGTTCCAGGGTGTATCCTCTGGACCATCACCCTGTAATGTGCAGTGCTATCAGCAGCACAGGATGGGAACACTTCAGCTTTCATGTTATCAGGAGGAGCAGCTTTCAGATCCCCAGTGTGAGCAGTCTGAAGGAGCTGGGATTTCCTGGTCCCCAGGAGCCGTTTGCTGCAGCCATGGCAAATGACAATTCCCTTACAGCAGTGCATTTTGGATCAGAGCAGCACATTTGCACAGACAGGTTCCAGCCCCACCGTGCTGTCCTTGCTGCTGGCGTTTCCCTGTTTTGAGGAGTCCTGGTGATCCAGTGGGAACAGCTCCTGCTCTGCACGCACACGTCCTGGAGGGCTCTTTGGCCATGGGACTGTGACTGTCCCCTTCTCCAGAAGGCTCTGGGGGCTTTTGGGACAGGCGCTGGCTCAGCTCAGGGAGGAGCATCCCTCTGGCCATGCCCTTGCAGGTGAGTTTGCACTGACCCTGAGGTGAGTTTGCACTGACCCTGAGGTGAGTTTGTGCTGACCCTGAGGTGAGTTTGTGCTGAGTTTGCACTGACCCTGAGGTGAGTTTGCACAGATCCTGCAGGTGAGTTTGCACAGACCCTGCAGTGAGTTTGCACAGACCCTCAGGTGAGTTTGCACAGACCCTGAGGTGAGTTTGTGCTGAGTTTGCACAGCCCAAGCAGGTGAGTTTGCACAGACCCTCAGGTGAGTTTGTGCTGAGTTTGCACAGACCCTGCAGTGAGTTTGCACAGACCCTCAGGTGAGTTTGCACAGATCCTCAGGTGAGTTTGCACAGATCCTGAGGTGAGTTTGCACAGATCCTGCAGGTGAGTTTGCACAGACCCTCAGGTGAGTTTGCACTGACCCTCAGGTGAGTTTGTGCTGAGTTTGCACAGACCCTGCAGTGAGTTTGCACAGACCCTCAGGTGAGTTTGTGCTGAGTTTGCACAGACCCTGCAGGTAGCCCAAAGCCCTCAGGAGGGCTGGGAGGCTGAACTAACTGCTACAGACAAACTACCAGCTGGTTTGGGGAACAATGGCCATACAACCACTGAAGGAAGAAAATTAGTTCAAAAATTATATAGAGAAGACACACTGAATTTATTCAGGAAAATAACTTAATGACAGGAGTGATAGGGAGTCAAAGCCTTCTGGAGAGTGATCCCAAACAACTCCACAGAATGGATTTTCCTTATTGCTAGTGCAATGAGCAGGAATTTATCAAGTGAAACACAAACTGTCAGTGGTTTCTGTGAAATTATTTAGTGCAAAGCTTCTGTGAAGAATAAAATGGAGCCCAAGGAAGCAGCTGGATAAGCAGGATCTCCAGAGAAAGATTTCAGGTTGTCACTAGGTATTCTCTGAATCCATGAGAAAAGCACTGAAAAGAGCCCCTAATGATTCCCTTGACATCATTCTTTTGCACAGCAAACCAAATGCACAAATTCAGGGGAAAATGCCCACAATGAACCAAAGTAGAAAACATATTAATTACAAATACAGAGATTCAGAGGTGTGACTTTTGTTCATTACTCTTTTTCTCCCCTTATCAGTGACTCAGTTGAGCAAAAAGTCTCCATCTTTGCCAGGTTTTCCAGTGGCCTTTAGGCCCATCAATAACCAACATTTGAAGCTGGGTGCGTCACCTCAGCGTGCTCTGCCCGTCAGGATGTGCTGCTGGAGAGCCGAGGGAAACCACTCAGAGACTGTAAATTGAACTGAGACAGGAACTATGCAGAATCACATTATTGCTCCCCTGTCTTTTGGTGATGCTTCACTTTACAGCTGTGTTGATTAACCAAAGCATTCCTTAACTGGGCACGAGAACTAAAGCATGACACACACAGGGAAGGCACTCTTCTCGTTGCTGCAGAGGAAATTAATCCTGCTGGAAAAAACCTGTAATGGGGCTTAAAACTTCTGCAAGATGCCCAGGAGTCCATCTCAGAGATGTCAAACACAGGTCCCTGTCCTAATACATCCCCCCAAGTTTTGACATACAATTTACTTGGTATGAAGAAGGACAGAAAATCCACTTTACCCCAATTTCTTCTCTTGGACAGAAGATCCACTTTACCCCAAATTCTTCTCTTCTGCATCATGTTTAGCTTGATGATGCTGGAAGCATTGTAGAGGGAAACCTCAGCCATTCTCTGAATGATCAAGTCCTATTTTAATACATTCCAATGCTTGCACCCACCCTATTTAAATTTCTGCAGCTTTGGGAGGAGCACTCAGGCCACTGAAGCAGCCCAGGCAGCTGCAGCAGGTCCCTCAGTGTGCAGGTATCAGTGTGGAACACACACCCCGCGCCCACTGGAGCATCACCTTGGGGCTGTGCCAGCTGCTCAGTCGTGCTCCCACTGAAAACTACCAGAGAACTCCCTTTTCCTCTCAGCAGGCTCTCAGCTCTCCCCAGAGCAGCCAATCCTTTTCACAATTTTCCTAAGCTCATTATCTCTGTTCCCTGCCACAGCAGCTTCCACAGGTAAATCCAGCACTGTGGAAAACTTATTTAAAATGTGTCTGCTGTTGTTTTTTGTCATAAACACACTTCTCTTTTTTTTGTTTACAGCTTTCTACTCTCAGCTTTTAGTTTTGGACAACAGCACATAAAAGTACCCAGTGTGCCCCTTCTGTGCCATTCATTACCCCACATCTCTCCATCGTGCCTCTGCTTATTCATCTCCTGTCTTAACTAAGCAGGCCTAATCTTTTAAAATCTCTTCTCATATGAAAGTTTCTCAGTGCCTTTAATCATTTTCATTACCCTTCACTGAGTTCTTTTTTCCCTCTATCATCTCCAGAACTGAAACACAACATTTAAGAAGCAGCTGCACCACTGAGTTGCATAACAGAGGTATTTTCAGTCATTTGTCTTATGACAAAGTAAAATGGACTCTGTTGCTCAACCACACTATTGTACATTTGTAGAAAAGTTCTCTATCTTTTCAGCTGTCTCTGATAAATATAGTCCAATTTTATGGCATTTCTGACCCTCTGATTAGTCAGTACCCAAGCTTCAATATTAAAGGAAGGGAGAAGGATGCAAAAGCAGCTTGAACAGCTTTCTTTCCCAGAACTAGAGCAGAGAGCCCCAAAGATGCTAAGCAACCCATTTTATAACAAATCCATTATTACATAGATAACCTGCCAGACACTGCAATCAGATTTCTAGCAGTTATAATTGACATCAAATCCTGGTATTGTCAAATCTCTCCAACACAGCTGTTGAGCAGAATGTCCTCAACCCTCCCTGGCACTTGTGCAGCCCAGTCCAGGGCTCCCCATGCCCAGCCAGGCTCTGAGGAGCAGCAGGGCTGCTAAGAGCACAGGGGGATGCACTGCTGCTCCTGGGTGCAGGGCAGCAGCCCTGGCTGGGGAGATGGAAGAGAACTCTGGGCTGACACCCATGACTTCATGCACATTTATCTTAAAGGGCTGAAACAATGACCTAATCAGTGTTTGCAGCAAGCTCGAAATCTTTCTCTTTAATTACAAGCAGGGACATGATCCCTTCTGCAGTGGATGCTCCTAAATTCTCTGGAAAATCAAGAAGGCACACAGAGCTTTTTCTGTTCTTGGGGAGAGCAGCTGAATGAGCAGGAGTCAGAGCGAGAGGGACAGTGCTGTACCCTCCTGTGGGAGCAGGGCCAGCAGGGGATGCTGTGCCAGTGCAGCTGGGTCAGTCCGTGGCAGAGGGATCCCCTCTGCTCTCTGCTGAGTGCCAGCCCCTGTTCTTGGGGCAGAGCTCAGCCGGTGCTCAGCCCAGCCCTCCCCAGCCTGCAGCAGCTTCTGCTGACACTGGAGAAGAAGGATGGGGTCTGCAGCAGAGGAAGAGCTCAGCTGCTGCTGAACGAGCTCTTTTTCTGCACACCAGCAACTGCCTCTGCTCAGTGCCTGCGAGAGGCTGCAAGAGGAAGATAAATAGCAGCAGGAGCTGCAGGGAAGGGATAATGCCACACTACATCACACGGGCTCCTGCCTGGCTGTCAGCTGAGGGTGCTCCACAGCAACAGCCAGCCCTGCCCATCTCTGCTCTCTGGCTCAGCCGTCCCTCGGGTGCTCAGCACGGCTCTGTCCCTCTCCTGGGAGCCCCAGCAGTGCCCCTGTGCTGTGCCCACGCTGCCCTGGGCACTGCCTGTGCTGCAGCTGCTGCCTCAGAGGAGCCTCCCCTTCAGCAATGCTGCCAAACCTATTTTGGGAACCCCCTGGAAAGCTTTGTAAAGTTATACATGCAGCAGAGGTTTTGCACTGGGATTACATACTAAAAAATAACACCAAGCTAACAGGCCTATTAATTCATATTAGCTTATAAATATTAGGCTTTTATTCTGAAGCATTACATTGCAAACATAATTGTTAATATGGATAAAGTCAGTGTTGGGAAACTTTAACAGGACATTACACTCAACAGAAGCAGTGTCTCCTTCAGAACCTGATCCAAAACGTATTTTAACCAAGGCAAACATTACCCATGCTTTCACTGCATTTTGGTTGGCTCCTAATGTTCAGGTAGCCTGCAAAGACACACAGCCCTATTGCTTTAAGAAACCAAGGATATTTGATATTTGTCACTATTAATTCAGCTTGCTTAATACAAAGTGGAAATATAAAAACTGAGCTTAATAATAATAATGTGAATGCCACAGGTTCAAGGAACTGCTTAGCTGCATCCTGAGCAAAGCAGCAGCTCTGTCTGACCAAATGGTAATGAGACCTTTTCAAAAGAGCTTGATTTACTGAAATCCGCTCATTCATGCGTGCCATGGGTGGATGTTTTTCAAACCTCAGGCTGGCAGTGCCAGGGCATTACTGGCAGCCAAACCCTGCTTCTTGACACAGAGCATGATGCTCTTGGAATCCGTGCACCCTCACAGCTCCCTGCATGATGCTACTGACCATATGCTGCTAGGGGATCTCAGGGGGATGTTTGTATCAGAGATGGCAGCTCATTGTGAGATCTGAGGGATTTCAGATGGCAAAACCTTTAGTACCGAGGTAATAAAGGATTATACATGGGAGATGAGGTACAAGAGGGGCCCTTTACTTGAGAGCTGATGCTGACTGGTAGAACACATTTGCTTCAGCAGGTGGAGACCCCACCTACAAAGGGACACATGCAGAGCACAGCTAAATCTCACTGTAAATGGCATATCCACCCCTTGTGAGCAATTTAAGTTTTGGGAAAGTTTTCCAGCACTTGTATGTCCTCTTAGCAGCCTCCAGCAAGCCACTGGAGCCAAGAAATAGCCCTGACCTTCCAGGAGACAGCCTGGGCACACAGATAAGCTCACAAAGCTCTGGTTTCTTTCTCCCACAGTGATAGGGACTTTGCAAAGGCCTGTCACCTGGCTGCCTTATGACTCCCTGCTGCCCCTGGGCTGTGGAAAAGATTACTCTGGAGCCAGACTTTTGGGAGACACCATGCTGCTGTCGTCTACGCAGCAGAGGAGAAACAGGTCCCTGCTAAAACACTTGCAAACCTAATTTAAACCTGGAAGACACCCAAATGTCTCTGGGAGGTACAATTTAAAACCCTGACCTAAGATAGCCCGGACTGCAATCACAGATTTCTGGGAATGCTGTGGGACACTTGCTCCATGAATCAAACACTGCAGATCTCTGTATTGTAACATTTCCACAGGAGAGCTGTTCTGAGTTCTCTCACAATGAAAAAATTAGAAAAACATTAAATTCAAACACAGGTATGACCACTACCTGACTTAGACATCTACTCCAGCAAGTCTCTGAGGCTTCCTGAGAATTTGAGTCGAAGAACCCTTTCCATCATCCCCATCCCCATCTCCATCCCCATCCCCATCCCCATCTCCATCCCCATCCCCATCCCCATCCCCATCCCCATTTCCATCTCCATCTCCATATCTCCATCTCCATCTTCATCTTCATCTCCATATCTCCATCCCCATCTCCATCTCCATCCCCATCCCCATCTCCACCTCCATCCCCATCCCCATTTCCATCTCCATCTCCATCTCCATCTCCATCTCCATCTCCATCTCCATCTTCATCTCCATATCTCCATCTCCATATCTCCATCTCCATCTCCATATCTCCATCTCCATCTCCATATCTCCATCTCCATCTCCATATCTCCATATCTCCATCTCCATATCTCCATCTCCATCTCCATATCTCCATCTCCATCTCCATCCCCATCCCCATCCCCATCCCCATCTCCATCTCCATCTCCATCCCCATCCCCATCTCCATCTCCATATCTCCATCTCCATATCTCCATCTCCATCTCCATCTCCATATCTCCATCTCCATCTCCATCTCCATATCTCCATCTCCATCTCCATCTCCATCTCCATCTCCATCTCCATATCTCCATCTCCATCTCCATCTCCATCTCCATCTCCATCTCCATATCTCCATCTCCATATCTCCATCTCCATCTCCATATCTCCATCTCCATCTCCATCCCCATCCCCATCCCCATCTCCATCTCCATCCCCATCTCCCTGACAGTGTTACCTGTTGAACAGACAGGGAGCTCCCTGAAAGGATTTAGGAGGGTTTGAGTGAACTCTTTGTCCCTGAATCACACAGAAAGGTGAATGATGCAAGCACTTTGAGAACTAAAGCTTGTGTCTCTGCCTCAGAAAGTTTGAAGCACAGTTGAAGCAAAGAGCTGGCAGGAGATGACCAGATGCTGGGTACTGTATCACAAGGAGGAATCTGAAAGCCAGGTGCCAGGTTTGCTTTGAAAAGTACTGCTGTGTTTTTGCTGAGGTATCTGAAGGGCCTGGGAGCAGCTCTGGCTCTGAGCTGTGGCTCTCCACGTGCAGCCACAGCTCCTGCAGCCAGCCAGGAGCGAGCAGAGCAAAGCCAGCCTGCAGCTGAAGCACAGGGTGAGCCTGTCCATCACCAAAGGGGATCATCCCTCCATTTCCCCCTGCCTGATCTCCCGTCCCACTGCCCGGCCTGTGCCCAGAGGGAGCAGCTGCTCATGTTACAGCAGCACCACCCAAAATTATCATCTGAGCGGGGACTCTGCACTTCCATTGCAGTGCAATGTTCTTAGAATTAGTCCTAGGTGGCTTTGCCTAGGATTAATTTGGTCTACCAACCAATTACTTTCTTTCTGCAGGTTGTAGCAGTTTGTCTGCTGGTCTCTCGTCTTTTTAAGCTGCTGCTGGTGAGATTCAGCTCTTCACTTCAGTGTCTCCCACCACTGGATGTTGTTATCAAAAAGCAGCTGCTTGCAGAGCTGCAAACACAGCCAGGAAAGCCCAGAATGCAAACTGGAAAATGATGAGGAAGAAAAGGATTCATTTCTTCCCCTAGATTTTGCAAAGCCATTACCTGTTTTTGAATGGCATTTCCAATTCGACACTGGGAACTGCTAAAGCATTTACATAAGAATGCAAAAATGCACACATTATCACTGCAGGAAGCACTTAAAATTTAAGATAATTATATAGTATGGAAACCATTTCAAAGGACTCAAACAAAATAACAACTAATTCTAGAGAGTCACCCTTTAAGATGATTATTACTCTGCACTGCTGCTGATCTCCCACTAAAAGAATCCTTCTCTTTACAATTATGTGCACATTATAAATTCCTACTTTGTTCTTCCACCATCAAGCTCCTACAGCTGCCACTGACAAATTTGCATTCCCTGAGAGCTTAACTAGACAAGGAAAATCTCCGCCCTGGGAGCAGAGGTGAAGCACACGACCCCAGGCTCCTGCAGCACAGGGGATTCCTGGCAGGACCTGCCCTTCCTCTGCTGTGTCCTGAGCAGCAGCAGCAGCAGCAGCAGCAGCAGCAGAAGGAGTCCCAGGCTGGGGTCAGCACCCAGGGTGATCCCCAGGCACCCGTGGGGAGCCCCTGTGCCCCCATCCCTGCTGCTGTGCCTGCGGCAAGGGCAGCCCTCTGGAGCCTGGGCTGCCGCTCCTCACCTCTGCAAGTAACAGAAAGCAGGAAAAAAGCATTGAGTCAGCTGCTTTCCAGACCAAACCATCCCACTGCAGCTGAAGAAAGCGGGCATGGGAAGGGAGAAGCACAGCTGTGAGGTGGAACTGTTGTGCCCCTGCAGCCTCTGTCCACCCCCTGCTCCCACTCCCACTGCTCCTCTGCCTCCTGCCCCACTGCTGCCATTCCCTTGTCTCTTCTACAAGTGGCCCAGGGAAAAAAGATAAAACATTCTGCCTAGCTCTATTGCTCAAAGCAAACTCATCTGGGGAAAAACTTATCTGCCAAAGCCTAATATGTTTTTATTGGATATCTGCTAAGAGAGATTTACAGAAGCTCATGCCAAAGTCAAACTCTACTTTTTTTTTCCCCCACTGCAAGGGCAAAAGTACAAACTGAACTCAGAGCAAATGAAATTTTCTTGTCTTAGATATTATGGAGACTTAACAAAGTCCCATATGAAGTCTCTGACCTAATGGACAAAATAAAGTGTTTTCTGAGTCTAATTATTGGAAATAAGAGGAGGGAAAAGAGCTGGAACTTTCCCATAAACTTCAGTCCGGGAAACAAAATGGATATATTTAAAATCTTGTATCTGGATGAAGTACAGAGTAAATTAAAACAGTGTCTGGTAATGGGAAGTGCAGCCCCTCATTAACAGGTGCTGGGCTGCTGCAGGTTTCCCACACAGCTGGGTCAAACAAAGCAAAGCCCTGGAGGCCACTGCTGTCACTGGAACCTGAGCAGCACTGAAAAAAGACAGAAGAGCTGTGCCAAGTGATGTGATGGTGTGGATGTGACCTGTGGACAGCACCTGCTCTGACCTCTCACAGCAGCCACAGCCAGCCCCATTTGGGGTCAGACACTGCAGCTGCCAAATTCCAGCAGAATCTGCCTGGGCCAGACCTCAGGGACAGCCTGGGAGCTGAGCACACCAAAGGGAGCCAACACCACCTGCAATGCCCTGCTCTGGCAGACAACAGTGCTTACACCTGTTAGAAGTGATGAATGTTTGCACTCCACTGTGAGAATGAGGACTACTAAATAATATCTGAGTGTAATCACATTACCATATTGAAGTGTGCACAGAGAAAATAGTTTTCAAGAGATTCACCTTCCCTGCTCCCAGCAGCTGCAGCCAGTGTGATGCAAGAATGCTGAGGGCTGAATTACTTCTGCAGACAGGAAAATGATTTATATGTTTTTAAATAAATAATGGGATTTATTAAAAAAAGGCTTATAACCTAAGAATTGAATGATGTATAGACTAGTTCATCATTGGGGTTTTAATATGACACCTCTAAAATATGCATACAGGTCAGTGATTTACTAATAAGCTACTCTTACAACACAGGCACACAGACAGAGATGCAAAGCACAACAGGTTTAAACCCTTTAAACCCCCATTTCCATTCTCACTGCTTAATAAAAAAGAAGTATTTAAGTTAAGTTGGTTTTATTATCCCTTTTTAAGTCTTAGTCCATTACTGGGCTACCTTTTTACCACAGCACACGAATAAATCAGCCTTTCATTGCCAGAGACCCTTACAATATTGTTGTTGTTCATTTACTTTTAGTTTTCTAGATATGCTGGGCATATCCCAGGCATGCAAAAAGGATCTACCTGCCCTAAGGAACTCCAGATCAAAAATAAATATGATAAAGATGAAAAAACATTCATCAGAGGCAGCAGGACATCAGGGGAGCAGAGCAGGGCAGAGCCAGGCAGCAGTGCTGGAACGCACAGAACTGTAGTTAAAGAGTAAACCCTTGGAGCTGAAGTGCATCTCAGCTCCAGCAGCAGCTCCAGCACCAGTGAGCTCCTGGCAGTGCTGCAGTGCTCCAGGAATGAGCTCTCCTGCTCCCTCAGCACCCTGGCTCTCACAAAGGGAGCCTGGCTGCCAGCAGCACCTCCCAGCACTCAGGTGTCATTCCCACACGAGCACTTTCTCAAAGAAGGGAATGAAAACCCAGCTCTTCCATGTTTTGTTCAAGGCTAAGGAGGAATTTATTGCCCAGCATGGATTCAAACCCCAGAACACTTCTTGCACCACTACTGTTCTTAGCACAGGCTTTTCCTGTCTCTGCTGCCTCCACCAAGCTCTCAGCACATTGAGGGCAGGATGAGTCTTGAGGCTCTCAATCCATTGGTTCCTAAACCTGTAAAATGCCCTGAAACAGCCCCAGTGCTTCACTCTCCTTACCCCCTCCTGCTGCTTAGCCAAACCTGCATTTTGCCCTTTTCTGTCCATCAGAAGGGATGGGGCTGCCCAGCAGCAAGGTGCCACCACGGGTTCAAGAAGCAGCCAGGCACTGCCCTAGAAAGCCTCTCCATGCCCTGCCAAAGGAGTCCACGGCTGCTGGAGGGGGAATCAGAGGGAGGAGCTGCTGGGGATCACTGCTCCAGTAAAACATGGCTCATGTGCATCACCAGTTGCCCACTGCACCAGTTACAGTCTGTAGCTACAAGTAAGTCAAGTACTTTATTTGTGTAATTACAAGGAACTGATCCCTGGGGGTCATCAAATAATTCAGTATACTAGCAAAAATGAGCTTTCTGAGAACATTTACACTAGTATAATCTGATGGGATGCAGAGCTCTGGAAAATAAATGCCAGAGGGGATGAAAAAAGAGCTAAAGCTAATTTATTTTTTAAATCAAATTAATATTAGCATTTTTTTTGGTCTGTATTTGCTCAGCTTTAAGGAATAGCCTCTTTGCTTCTTTGTCACTATTTGTTTTTCTTGGGCAATGTATCTCAACCTGAGGAATTGTACCCAAGGTTCAGCACAAGTGCCAAGGAGGGAAATGCAGTTATAATAAAACCACACTGCACACTACATGTGGGAGGCACCTCTGTCCATCAGCCTTTCCAGGAGCTTCTGAAAAATAACCCCTGTTATTAAACTAATCACCTTGTGTCAAATGGCAGAGTGACAGCACAGAAAATTTACCTGGGTAATAAGTCAGCAATAAAGGTACGTCCAGGGAGGAGGAAATGAGGCTGCTGCAGACACAGCAATAACAGCGTGGAGCAAAATCCAATATTGGAAGAGATAAAAGTTCTCCATCCCAATATTCCTCCGTGACAAGTATGAAACAGTATGCAAAGAACAAGGGGCAAAGATGAAAGATAACAGCAAGAAAAGGCCTTTGAGAGGTGAGCTAAGAGGTAATGAATGCCTGCATGGAGAGCAGGTGAGGAGAGGGGCAGGGCTGGGAGCTCAGTGGCCCCTGCCCAGCTCTGCAGGGGCAGCCAGGGCTGCTCCCATCCCATCCCATCCCATCCCATCCCATCCCATCCCATCCCATCCCATCCCCATCCCATCCCATCCCATCCCCATCCCCATCCCATCCCATCCCCAGCCCAATCCCATCTCACCCCTCCCAGCTCCCACTGCTCCCATCCCATCCCATCCATCCCATCCCATCCCATCCCATCCCATCCCATCCCATCCCATCCCATCCCATCCCATCCCCATCCATCCCCATCCCATCCCCATCCCAATCCCCATCCCCCATCCCCATCCCATCCCATCCATCCCATCCCCATCCCATCCCATCCCATCCCATCCCATCCCATCCCATCCCATCCCATCCCCATCCCATCCCCATCCCCATCCCATCTCCATCCATCCCATCCCATCCCATCCATCCCCATCCCATCCCCATCCCATCCCATCCCATCCCATCCCATCCCATCCCATCCCATCCATCCCATCCCATCCCATCCCATCCCATCCCATCCCATCCCCATCCCATCCCATCCCATCCCATCCCCATCCCATCCCATCCCATCCCCATCCCATCCCCATCCCCATCCCATTCCAACCCCCAGCCTAGCAAGGGGCAAGCAGGGGCTGGGCTGGCACTGCTGACGAGGCAAGCCAGAAACAAAACGTGTGGCACTGACATGTTTCCTAACAGCACTGACAGATTTTAATAAGCAAGCTATTCTTCAGTTTTGATTTGAGGTGTATATAATTAGGTAATGTGGGTGTTGAGTGATAAAACCCACAAGAAATACACAAATTAGAAGAACTGATTTTTTTTAAACCCTGGCCTGTTTCAGACTAAGTGGCATGACCTATTTTTATTGTATTATTATATTTGGAAAATAAAAGGAAAGCTTTTCTTTTTCATCTCTTCTTCAGCATAGGAAAAATTGGGGACAAATGATACTGCTTTTTGAAGTTCTCCTCTTTCAAAATGTAAGAACCTTTATTTGTCGTTTGACTTCTTTTATTTTTCTTTTACTTCTTTTATTTTTATTTTTCTTTTACTGGCTTCTTCCTAGAAGAGATGAGATCTCTCTAGATTTTACAGTAATCACTTTCCAGTGATTCAGTGATTCCACTTTTCCAGTAATCACTTTTTCCAGATTTTCCAGTAATCATATTCACAAACTTCCCTACAAACTCAGTTAAGTATTTCTCTATTTCAGATTTGAGTAAGACCAATGAAAGCCAGAAATATTCTATAACTGCTGACCAAAAGCAAGAATTTACAATGGATTTCAAGAATTTGCTTTCAAAGGGAATAGGACTGCTCAAAAAAAAAAGGAAAGGATCCTCTCTGAATTTTCAGGCAAGACCTTTCCATGGGCTGTGAAAGTGAAATACCCAGTACAACTTTCTGTGCAGCCTTAGGAGTTCCTGCTCCTCACTGTCACCACGAATGGGCTGAGCAGGGGATCAATACAGCAACTGCACAAAATACATATTTCTGTCTATCTCAGGAATTTAATCAATTCCTTTTAAAATAAGGTAGATTATCTTAATTAAATTTATAATGTGCAGTCCTTTGGTGTGCAGGACAATGTCTTGTTCCAGTATCTTCCCCATCTTTCATGCAGGCCTCAGTGGCCACCAAGTCATGAATTGCCTTTTTCAAGCACGTTATCATCTCTCCATCATGTGCATGTTATGTAACGACCCATCCTTATCTCTGCTGCCTGCTGAGGACAGAGCCCAGCGTTATTATCTCCCAGAAGTGCACCCAGCAGGGCTGAGCAGGGACGGTCACTGAGGCACCATCAGACACAGCCCCGGGCTCTGGGCATTCCTCCCCAGGGCTGTCCCTGCTGGCCACAGCCTGCCCTGAGCCGCCTCAGGCTTCTCCCCAAAACCCACTCACCTCTTCCTGCATCCTGCCAAGCTACAGCCAATAAAAACAAATTTGGTCCCATGGGAAACACCAGGACTCCGAAACCTGTTCTTATCTCAAATCAGTATGAAACACACCAAAATCCTGGATCTTTCCACAACACAAAATATCAGAAATCATCTCCTGATACTCTTAAAATGCTACATTTAGGCTATTTTACAACAAAAGACTGAGATTGCCATTTTGAAATGGGGTTTTTTAGCCATTATAGCAGTATTTTCATAGAATCTTCTCAGAAATTTTAGAAATCAAAACTTGAAGCTTTTCTTCTGGATACACCCATCTATCTCCCAACTTTCTCTTCTGAAATCTGTTTTCCTGAAGTCTTTGATTATCCTTATGGATGAACAGCCCTGTTTTGCAGATGTCTTCATAGAGCACCTCATCCAGAGCATCCCTGATCCTGGCTCCCCAAAGATCTTCTTAGAACTGTCATCCATTCAAATTCATAATAGCAGTGATTAATAGGAATAAGAATATAAAGCCAGCAGCAACAAGAGCTTAGTGGGAATGCTATACTTTTAAATGAAAGCTGATTAGTCTCAGCTGTTCCTTCTGGCTAACACTGAGCTGTAATACTTCTTGATTCCATCTGCTTTACTGCCTGGCCTTTTGTAGGGAAAAAAAATTATTTTTATGACTGGGAAGGCAAAATATCAGCATTTTTATTGACCCTCAAAGCTGTAAGGACTCAGGAACAGGTATTGTTACCAAGAATCTGCCCAAAAGTTCCCTTTTTATTTCACTGCCTTTTGACTTAACATGCAATTGCAGCCAGGGAGAACCTGGTGAGTCCCCGTGTCCCTCTGCTGACTCCTCTCCAGAGCCAATATTGCCAGCAGGGATGGCAGTGACCCCCTCAGCCCCAGGGCTGGGAGCTGGGAGCAGAGCAGGGAAATGCACTGCTCAGTGTCTCAGAACTCCATTCAAGGGCCTGGCCATGTCCTTGGGCTGACTGGCAGACAGAAAACATCTGTTCCATTTAATGATTTCTCCTGATGCCTTCCAGATCTCAGCAACTTTGAGAGGTTGCCCCTTATGCACTTAGAGCACATTTCCCAATTAAGAGCAGAGCAGATTTTATAGTCAAGTGGGAGATTTGCAGTAACTATTGTAACCCAATTGTAAAGAAGATCTCCAGGGCTTTATCAACTTTTTCTTTGAAAAAATTAATCCTGGTAAGAAAAAGCAGAATTGTAACCTGCACAGCAGCTTCCCAGATGAGCTCTGCCCTGGCCATGCCTTCTCCTGGTCCCACCCAGGAGGCTGCAAGCTGTGCCCAGGGGCTCCAGGTGCAGAATGCAGCCGCTTCTGGCTGTCACCAGGGTAAACAAGGACACATTCCCTGAGGAACTGCTGAAGAGGCTGACCTCGAAGAGCACAGGCTTTGCCTGAGTCACAGGAGAACCTTCCTCACAGGAAAGCACTTTGAAGGAGGTCGTAACTTAGCCCTTATCACTTCTTGATGGAAAAAAGAAAATGCTTTTACCAGTTAATGGCTCAGAAAAGTGCATGACTGGTTACTGTAACCACAACAACATATTCAAAAGCAGTGAGACAGAAAAGGAAGTGCTGGATAAGCATATGTTGTTTTTAATAAAGAATGACTTAGAGCTAAGTGGACCACTCGGTTTCCAAGGCTGCTCGGCAAAAGCAGAACACGGGGGGACCCAACACCCTCGGGACGCCTCCCTGTGCCCCAGCCAGGCACCTCCTGCAGCACCACCCTGCCCTCTCTCTGCTGGGCATCCCACCCAGGCTGCAGAGCAGGGCTGACACCCCCTCCCTCCCCTGAGCACCCACCCAGCCCCAGCCCTGGGCTGCACCCAATTCAGCGCCGGATGCACTCCCTGGGTGCTCAGGACCAAGGTGATTTGGTCAGAAGTGAGATCTGGAAAGCTGTTTTTGTTCTGGCATTAATGCATCATTTATTACCCTGCAAGATCAGCCACGTGTTATCGATATGCAGGGGTCTGAGAGCTCCAAGTGCAGATGGACCACAGACTGACAGGAATTTATTGTGTGCAGTGGCTCAGATGAGACTGGAGAAGTGCCACCATCCAGGTGGCTTTCTGAGAACAAGCACAATGAATCAGCCAGCAGCACTGAGAGATCCTTCCTGTGGAACTGCAAAAGGGAGGGAAGCTGCTCTCACTGCTTCCCCTGCTCCCCGTGAGCCAGACAGCAACACGTCCATGACACACACTGCAAAGGATCTGCCTGCCATGAGCAGGGCCTAAAGCTGCCTGCTTGGCAGGCTGCAGCTGCTGAAACAGCCAAAATGCCCCTTGTTTCTACAGCACAACCTTGGCAGACCCTGCTCAGTGCCCCCTTGCTCTGACACCCAGTGCAACATTCACTTGTGGCAGCCCTGATCTCCCAGGCTGGCTGGCCGTGCTGCAGGGACCTTCCTCCAGCTGCACCCCCTTCTCCCACCTGGGACCTTCCTCCAGCTGCACCCCCTTCTCCACCTGGAAAACGAGGCTAAGGTTACCCCTCGCTGCACAGCACAGGCAGGAAGCCACATCTAGAGTAAAAATCAGTTGTCATGGCAGGTGAAACCTCAAACAAACCCGAGTCGAGGAACCACCAAGGCACGACGAGGCTGCTGGCTCTGGTTCAACAACCTTGCTACATTCTTCCCTGCAGGGGAAATGCATTTCGCTCCTTCTTGGGAGTAGCTGGGAGAAACAGAAAGCTCAGGTAAAGGTTTGAGTGGGAATGGTTCCTACAGAGCACACGGGCTGAAAACCAACTGCAGAACTCAATCAGCAACAAACAGGAGTCAGATGAAATTCAGAGAAAAAACGCTGCCTCATTTAAACAAGCAAATCAGCATCATTAAATTACCACCTCCTTTAGCTGGGCTGGTGCAACCTCCCCCAGTGGCCATCCCAAAGTGTGCCCCAGCAGGGCTGTAGGCATGTGGTGGAGGCTGAGCATCCCTGAGCACTCACATCCTGCTGAGAAATGCTAATGCAATGTTTTCACTTAACCCCAGTACTTGGACCCCAATGCTGAGAAGGCACAAAAGCAACTGCTGCTTTCACAAAATCGAGCCTCTGATAAGATGCTGCAGGTTCCACACCATTTCCTGAAAGGGAGATAAGGACAGAGTTGGGACAACTCACATCCTGGGCAATGGTGACTTGGAAAATCAGCTCCAGGTACAAAAAGCAGTTTCAGGTAAACTCATCTGCTGATATGGAAAAGTAATTCTAGTACAGAGATGAAAAGTATTTTAAAATCTCATAAAAACAATCTGACCAAAATGCCCTTAAAACTTTACATTGAGTCTAGCATCTCTGTCATCCCTGCTCTCAGGGCTGGACTTGTACAGCTCAATAGGTCAGAGCAAAGGCAGACAGGAGCACTCTGGGCTCTGAAATCACCGCTCCTTCTCCAGGAACATCACTTGTGTGGCCATCCAAGGAGCTGGGAGCTGCCACCCACGCTGGCAGCAGCACAGAGCTGCAGAGGGCTGGCTGTGCTGGCCCAGGGATGCAGCACAGGGTGCTCCCACAGCCTGGGGCTCATCCCCACCTGCCCCCTCCATCCACCCCCCTGCCCTCGCCCAGCCCAGGCTGTGCAGAGCCCTGGAACAGACCTGGAGACACAGAGATCCTCCAGGGCAAGCTCCAGCCAGGGGAAGCTGCTCCTGGGCACCCTGGGGCACCACGGGCTGGCCTGGCTCTGTGGCTGCTCCTTCCCAACACAGAAAAATAACAGGAACTCTCCTTAAGGCTTTAGAACCTGTTTTTATCACAAGCTGCAAATGCTGAGACAAAAATCACCAAAGAGGCCCAAATGCTCAGCTGTCATGAGCTAGCCTTGGTACAACTCTTATAAATGGGTTGTTTCCATCAAGTGTGACTTGGCTCATGGGGAAGGTCTGACTGAATACTTAATTCAGGCTGGAGGAAACGGCCTCTTGCTAACCCTCTACTCCCATATTTCACACCACTTGACAATCTCAGATATTTTTCACTCATGCTAATGCTTTTCTTCTGAATGTCAAAAAATTTCAGGACACATTTTAACATGTACCTTCAAATAATTTTCAAGCTGAAACAAATCTGAAAGGTGTGCATTTCCCCCAAAACACCCCCAACATGTCTGCTGTCACTTCTGCAGCTGAGGTGAAGTTAGAAACTTTAGG